>NC_028645.1:74605735-74638235 GCF_001406875.1 Solanum pennellii
TTTTTTTTTTCTTTTTTAATTAGTAGTCTCTATTTTACTTATTTCTGAATATATTTTTTTAGTAGCACTACTATATATTTATAAATTGTATACAACCAAATTAAAACCTAAATACGTTTCTTTCCTTTGTATCTAGGCTAATGGATTTTTCAAGATTAACAGAAAAATACACCTACAACAATAAGTGTAGAGAAGTGTATGTGATGAAGCTTTTAATAGAAAGTGCTTCGAATATTAATTTATCGAACGAAACCTTTTCCGATTCGTTTGATCGTAGGTTATTTTATCGTGTGATTGTAAGCGATGATAGTGGAAGAGAATTTAGCACGCGGAGTAGAAAAGGAAAGCCAACGCCAATGTGGAATGAGCAGATTGAGATACATTTTGATAGTTATCCTATTGGTCAGAACTTGAAATTGATGATTGTTTGTGAAAATTGCAATAACGATCCAGGAACTTCTACGGGTCAAGTAGTGAAAGGGAGGGCCACAATTCCAATTCCAATAAATTTGGACAAAGTAAAAGTTCAAAAAGTTGATTTAGTAAAACTTGTTGGCGTTGAAAAGAAGGTGAATGCAACAATTAGCTTTAAAACTTTGCTCACTACACGACTTATTACTTCAGTATGAATTCGGATTATTTTTTTCCATCTTGATTAGTGTTAACTAGCCGTTATTAGTGATTTTTTAAAGTAGAAGTTAGGGTTTAGGATTAAGTTTTACAAGTGTTTTTCATACTCTGTCGTTGTCTTAATTATTAATTGGATTGTTTAACTATGATTTTTTTAATTTTTTTTTGTGACATATTTTTGCACGTTTCATTAATTGGATCTCGTATCGACCATAACTCAATTCCACTCTAAGGTAAATTAAATTTACATAACTTAAATCTACTCCTAGCGATATTAATGGGAAGGGAGGCGAGTAAGGATTTGTTACGTATCTCATATTCATGTGGATCACACTAGATATACACTAGTTATATGTGTCTACATGTATTTGGTGTGTTTCATATGTATATGAGATCTCAAATGCATAGGAGAGTGGCGAGCAGAGACATGAGAGAGGCGAGTGAGATTTATTATGTATCTCATTTACATGCAAATCCACTTAGATACGTAGAATAAATTACACCTACTTTTAACCCCATGTATTCGAGATACATGTGTCTGACGCATTAAAATCTGGTAAGATACTCTAATATTATAAATTAGATTGTATTGTAATTAACTGTTAAACTAGTGAGAGTTTCTCATTACAGAGTAAGGGCATATCTGGACTTGGGCTCATAAACAAGCTTAGATTGGGCCAAAAAGTGAAACTTTGCTTCATTTGTTTGGACATTACCCGACTAATAACTCAAGAGTCTCACACTAATTGTCAAAACTATGATATTAACAATTAAACGTGAATATATCTACCATAAATATTTGTCAAAATTCATATTTTTCATATCATAAATATGAAAATGAGACAAGGCGTCTGCTCATTTCGAAGAATCGAAACATAGTATCGAAACAAACAACAACATTCTATCATAAAAAACACTTTATTCTCCAATGCTATTGAACAAACCAATAATATTGATATATTACCTCCAAATGTAATGTATCAATATTATTTTTATTATTGTATAATTATGTATGACATATGCATACATCTACATATTAATATTGGCTTAAATCATATGCAGCCCCTTAAATTTGTTTACACATTTCACTTAGACACCTCAATCTAGCTTTGTAGATATTGAACACTTAAATCTTAACAAATTTATACCTATTTAACACAAAATGATAGTCAATAAAAAAAACAATAGTGCGTGCATCTCAATCGTATATACATAGCAAATGGACTAATGAGAGAATGACACGTGGCGATTGGATATTTTTTCCAAAAAAACTCTACTTAAATAATACAAATGAAATTTTAAGAAAATAATTTTATTTTTGAATTAACCCACCCCCACCCCCACCCCCTCCTTCTTCTTCTCCCCTTTGCACTGCGTCACGCCGTCACCCCTGCACCTCAACTCGGCAACCACCAGTAAACCATAACCTATGGTCTTCTTCTTCGTGATTTCGTTGCGCCTTAAACGCCAGTAAACCATAACATTCACCCCTTAATTTTTCTCCACGACGTCGCTAATGCACCATTGTTGCCCATCTAAGCTAACCCCTCATTCATCTTTCGTTCTAATAGATCAAAACGTTTCATCCATTCTCTTCATCTTCTTTTCATTGGTAAATATTTATAACAATTATAAGAAAATAATAGACGTTTTTCAAAAAAATAATTAATTGTTTGAATACTATTTTCATCTTAAACAATGAAGTTTGGCTGGAATTTTATTGTCATAAAAAATAATAGACCTTCACCAAAATATTTAAGACTTAAATCAGATCTACATACAATAAAAAAAGAATAAAAAAAAATGAAGAAGCATCAGACGAATTGGAGAGGGTGAGGGAGAGGTGGAGGGGGTGGGTGTGTAAAGAGACGTAGCATAGTTGCAGAGGGAGAATGAGAAAGACGTTCTTCACTTTCTTTTTTTTTTAATATTAATTATTATTGTTTTTTAATTTAGCTATATAAGTTGGGGAAAAAAAGAAAAAATATTATTTTTAATTATTTTCACGCGTTTTAAGAGAGTGAATTACACTTTTTTGGCCATGTCAGTTTTTTGTGTCTAATAAGAATCACTTTTGGACATATAAAGTGTTCAATAGGAATATATCTAAATTGAGGTGTCTAAGTAAAATATGCGAACAACTTTAAGGGGCTGCATATGACTTAAACCATTGATATTTATACATTGCAAACTGTTTTTTTTTTCTTTTCAATTTTGACAAACTCAGTTCTCCTCTAAACAATCTCAAAGTTTTAGATATGAGCTCCTCTCGATATTTTAGATCTTTTCATTTATTATTAGCTCGAAGCAATTCGTGTTTGTTGTATAATGAATTTTAAAATCGAGCTTTAAAGAAGCTTTGATGGACGAATATGGAGTCTTTTAATCTTGACCAACTTAAATCTTCTCTAAACAATCTCAAAGTTTATATATGAGCTCCTATCAATATTTTAAATCTTTTGAGATTTTATTCACTTGAAATAATTCACATGTCTAGCTCATCAAAATTTAAACCCGAATATATCTTTTTCCTCAATTTGTAAGTGTCCACAGTAGCAGTACTTTTTACTTCATACATAATTTACAAACAATTTTCAACTCTTAGAGAAGAAATCAACTTGAATCATAAAATTTGAGGCAGAAAAGAGTTAAGAAGAAAAAGGAAATTTTGGCCGAATGACGATTTTTAAGTAATAAGTGATATTGCAAACATATTAGACATAATCCCGTCCTATAACTATATTTTTGATAATTGTGTTTCATAGCTATTTCTGTTTGCTATGGAGGGTGGTTCGTTGGTATATTTCTGTTTGTTGGTATATTTTGTTTGCGAATATACTAGCATATACAAATAGGTTTATTTATTATGAATTTTTCATAAATCGAATACAAATTAAATGGGATAATTTTACAATCAGATAACGAATTATATAAATTCTGAATACAAACAAAGCAAATTGTAAAAATCAAGTAAATTATACAATTCAAGCAAATGTGGAGAATTGGAAAAACTATAGCTTGTGAATTAAAATTTTCTTAAAATATAAGTATAATATATTATAAAGACTAAATGTTTGCTATTCTACATAATTTTTTCTTATAAATATCACTAAGAATTACGTGACGAAAATGCACACACCATATTGCTAAGTAAGAACCTATATTACCAAACATTGACAATCATTAATATATTATTTCAAATTAAAATAGCCTAGTATCCCACAAAAAACGAGCAACAAAAGTCGATATAAAATCATAACATACCTACTTAAAACCCAAAAAATGAAAACGTCTTTAAAGGGTAAATATTAGGAAAATAATCAAAGGATAGCGACTACTAGTACTAGAAGCATGGACAAGGACAAGCATAGATTGATCGAAAACAACATCTTTGAGGATCCACTTGGAGATGGTGCAGGTGCTTGTGTTGATGACGGAGTGATTGTCTCCGTAGGAGGAGGAGAGGAAGACGATGAAGGTGCTCGTGGTGGTGTTAGTGACGGAGAAGGTGATGATTGTGTGGGCTTTGGAACTCGGATGTCAACTCTCTGGCCATTTTGACAATGGCCAGGGAAGCTACTAATGAAGTAGAAATGGCCTGCCCTTTTTATAACAAATGTGTCATTTCCACTGTTGTATGTGGCATAAGTTGTTGTGGCATTGCATGTGTTGAAGTTTTTGTGTGTAACTCGTACCACGTTGTCCATCTGCTGCTTGTATTCAAACACTGTACAAAAATAATAATTAAGTGTATATATCAAGACATCAAAAATATCATAATTAGTAATATTAGTAGCGTAGCCATATATATAGTCGGTCAACTATTTCTTACCTCAATATCGTAATTACTAATATTAGTGGCATAGACATATATAGTCAATCAAGCATTTCTTATCTCAATATTGTAGTTACTAATATCAGTGGCGTAATCATATACGGTCAACCAAGCATTTCTTACCTCAATAGGATCTTGATATCATATAGGTGGCAATATATTCCTTAAGGGACCGTTTGGTTGGGAACAAGTTATTCCAAGATAAGTTATTCTGGAATTAGTTATTCTAGGATAATTTATCCCAGCATGTATTTATCTCGGACATGACAACAAAACAAGATAAAAAAAAATTACTCTATTACTATTTCCTTATCCCATAATATTATTTTTAATCGCTCACACTAAAGTACCCCTAAGTGTTACAATTTTATGCATTATTCATTACATCATAGGTAAATTCAATTTCTTTATTATAAGAGCTATTAATTTCTAATCTTTTAAATAAAACCACATTATTATACATATAAGTTAAATCACTCCTTTAGAAACAATATTATTTTAAGGTTTATAGGGGAAATCCAGAAATGCTCATAGAGGAATATTTTCGTAAGGAAAAAGCTTATGTTATCACGAAAATAGGTCAAAGTTTAGCAGTAGAGTAATAAAGAAGATACTATTTTCTTCCCTGATAAATTATATTTAATTACTGATATTTTAACAATAAATTTTCATATAAAATACCACCAAACATCGTTTTAAAAAATAAATAAATAATATACATTATCAAAAGTTAAAACATATTTTAATAATAATATTAGTTTAGTAAAATTGCTTAGGATAGACTTTGAATAAGATTTCCACCATTTACTAGGGAATTTGAAGTAGATTTCCACCATTTACTAGGGAATTTGAAGTTCAAGAGAATAGAAAAAAGTATACCATTAATAAGAATCTTACACGACAAGAATCTAAATTAATTAATATTGAACAAATATCATACAAAGAATGAAAACACAAAAATTACTTTTACTATTTGATCTGAAAAGGATCAAACACATAAACACTTCATAAAGACAATTCATTGAATTTTATATGTGGCCTATTTTGCTTTTTCATTCAAGGTTCATATAAGCAGGAAAGGGGGAAAAAAATAGATCTACCTACATCTTAATTATTTTTCTATTGTTCTCAATCTTTTTGGGTTAAAAAAACAAACACATCAACCATTTCTATTAACTCTATATCATAAACCAAAAAAAAACATTTTTAAGGTACACATAAATATATAGATCCTAAATCAAACTATTATTTTTTATTTCAAACACTTTTATGCGCCCTACAATTCCTTCTAGTCTAGTACTCCCTCGAATCCAAACATTTAAAAGATATCATATCTGAATTCACGATCAAAATCAAATAATTTAACTTTTTAAATCTAAATAATGTCACATGAATTGAAACAGACAAAATTTATAGATGTAACTACTTACCAATGGAATCTCCAACACAAAAATTTTTATTGGAAGACCAAGATTTGTAGTCAATGTGACCATTGTTTGTCCATCCTGTAGAGTCACCAACCTTGTATACTTCACCCATTGATACACCACAAAATACAAAAATCATCAAGAACAAAAACATGGTTAATTTTGAAAGAACCATAGCTAATTAGTGGGGGAAAAAATATTGGGAGGCACAAATATATAATAAAAATATTTTTTGGATGGTAAGTGAATGAGGGTGTCTAGTAGCTGTATATAACAATCGGTTTTATTATTTAGTTTTGGAAAAAAACATATTTTATTAGAATTTTCCATTTTATGCAGGTGAGATTTATGGTAGCTCAATTAATTTTTATTTAATCCATGATTTACTTTCCTTATTTTCACCTTCTAAAGTTAATATCACATATGATATATTACTGGTTACATCTGTCATTTCAACCTGCCATAAAATTTGGTACATCAGTTTTGTTTATGAAATCTACACAAATTTTAATTTTAATTTCAAATTTTGATTTTTCAAAAGTAAGATTTCAACTTCAAAATTCAAATTGTGATTTTAAAATACAAAACTTGATTCATAAGTGTAAAAAGGATTCATGGTTTTAAATTGTAACTTTTTTTATAAGGTGTCCGAGTTTTATTGCCTTCTTCAAATAATATCCGTCATAATTAAAAAATAATAGTTCACAAATTCCCAGTATTAAGAAGTTTTAAGGCAAAAGTATATGTTTCTTTTTTATTGCTTCTTATACTCCTTTAGCATTTAAAAGCTTGTTTGAAATTACTGCTAAAAGTTATTTATTTTATAAATATATTTGAAAAATATTTATCACAAAAATGTTTTAGAAAAAATTAATTTATGTTTGACTAATTCATTTTAAAAGTATTTTTATAAATAATTGTGTTTGACTAATCTTTTTTAAAAAATAATATTTTTGAGAGTCAACTTACAATAAAGAGCAAGTATTAATGTACTTTTAATATTAAGATTATTTTATAGAGAAAAACTAGTTTAAAAATCTGATATAACAAATTAATTTTTTATTTTTATTAAATTAAAATATTCATATTCAAATTTTCAGGCAATATTATACATTTTTTTTCCTGAAGGTTGAAATCTCTAATTGTTATTTTTTTTCTTTTTCCTAATCTTGCAAAAATATTGTTGTTACCTTTATTTTTAATTCTGCAAAATGATGAATAAAATAATAATACATGGACATAAAATAAAATATAAAATTTATTCTATAAAAATTAAAAATAAATTATTAAATGAAACTAACTAAATATATTAAATATGTTAATTAATTAATAAGAGACGTATTGGTATGAATATAAATATAGTGAGAGAATAAATATGTTAGTCTTGAAAAAAATAACTTTTTACTTCTATTGTTTTTAAAAATAGAAATTTTTAGCTTCTTTTCAACAATAGAAAAATTGTTTCTACTTTTATTTAAAAACATTTTTACAAATTTTCCAAGTACCTAATTTTTCAAAAGTAATAATATTTTTTTTCAAAATAAGTATTTGTCTACTCCGAACAACAATGCCAAACAGGTTCTTAAACAGGCAAAGTCTGAATTTTGGTTATTAATGTGTTCCAATCATTTTATGTATCAGATGGTATAAATATAATTTATTAATTTGCTTTAGATTATTAGTTAACCTATGAAGAATATTAGTTAACCTATGAAGAATATTATTATTAGATTTTCTATTTTAAATTGGAAGCTCCAAAAAATATTATTATTAAATTATATATCCAGTCAAATATTACCACATGAAATGAGAGATAAAAAATAGAATTTACTTACTCATACCAGATTATAAATATTTTTTTCAATATACTTGTATTTTAACTTGTATAACTAGTTATTTGCCTTATTTACTAAGCTATTAATTAGTTCTTTTTTTTTTTGAAGATTACTTATAATTATTTTTTAAGACAACGAGATAAAGTAAAAATTCTTCGGACAAAAGTGTGGTCAATTTATTCTTTTACCGTGTCAATATATCCTTATTTAATCGGTCTTGATAGTCCAAATACGAAAAATGGGTTCTACAAAATATTTTTTAAGACTTTTGACCGTATTTCCTCTACACAAACCTCGAATGCTTCTCTAAGTAACTACGGGGTCGTTTAGTGTGAGCGATAAAAATAAATAGTTTTGATGTAAAAAAAATAGTCCAGGAATAAAATTTTGATGTCTTGTTTGGTTGTCAAGTTTGAGATGACTTATCTCACCATTTATACCAAAGCGATGAATAACTTATCTCATATAAATAATAGGATAACTTATCCCAAATTAGCTTATTCAGAGATAACTTACTCCCAACCAAACGACCCCGTTAATAAAATCACAATGCACTAGTTAAAATCCAAACACATGAGCAATGAACAATGGGTAAACCCCAAAATTCTTTTTTAATACATAAACTTCATACCCTACAACATTGGGCTAGCCCCTAATACAAATCAAAACACATAATCTGCACCAATGACAATCATGAACAAAGTAAGGCCAAGCCCAAGCCCATTATTAATGAAGAATGAAGGTGCACTACTCTTGGCTGGTGCTGGTGCAGTTACATGGACACTAGTAGTAGATAAGGTTGTTCCAGGAGCTGGGCTTGGGCTTGGGCTTCCAGTTGGAAGATCACTGGGCTGAACAACTTTAGGTACCCTGATATCAACCTTTTGACCGGTTTGACAGTGGCCCGGGAAACCGCAAATATAGTAATAGTGGCCCGGACCCATGATGGTGATGGAGTCATTGCCGGAAGAGTAACTTCTGATGGGGTTCGCGGCGTTACAATTATGGAAATCAGAGAGGCTCACTCGCAGGACATTGTTTTGTGTTTTGTCATACACAAATACTGCAGTATCAATAAAGTGAAAATCAATGAAAATCGAAATTTTTAATTTCTATTAATTTACATATCACAAATCTATCTAGGAAACGTGTTATTTTTGTATAAGTCATATATGAAAAGAGTCAAAAATATATATGAACTATTTGAAATGAGATATAGACATAGTTTGCACATTCATAATTATTAAATCTAAATCTACCTTTAATCAAAAGAAACAATTGAATCAGTCATCATTCATAGTACAAGCACAAAAATAAAGGTTTAAGTTTATCACAAGAAAACATCTCAATAAAATCTAATCTAAAAAATTGATCATCCAATTAAGATTTTGAAACTCCTTATTAACCACAATAAGAAATCTTTTCTTTTACTTTTCCATCACATGAATAAGCCAAACAATTTTGTCTTACAATATTTTTCTCGAAATTAAGGGCGTTTTACCAGTCGAATTTAGTAATTTTTTGTCCAAATTATTTATTTATTGAATGTATATAAATCAGTATTAATTTGGAAATTGATAAATAAAATTCAAAATTCACGAACCTCAAATTATGATTTCACCTCTATTCAAGAACTCAATCGGATCTCAAAATTACTTACAAATCTAAAATGATACCGGCATCAAATTGATATCTAAAATTTCTTTTTTTTTAAAAAAAAAAAGTGTTATGAACAAGGCGGACTTACCAAGAATGTCATCGATCTGAAATTTTTTTGTAGCGGCCCATACACCATAATTCACATTGGCGCTACCGAACGTCCAACCAGCATCATCACCAATTTTGTAGACAGCAGCACTAGCAAGAATGAACATAAAAAAACTAAAAACAACCGTTATCGAGAGAAAAAGCTTAGCGACTTTCATAAAACCCATGAGTATTATTCAACAACAACAAAGAGATTTTTTTTAGTAGTTGGTCTAAAAGAAGTAGTAATTAACTAAGAGGATTCAAATGAAAGGTGGAGTTATACAAGTGTTTGTTATATATAACGTTAATTGTGTAGAATGGGTGAAGAAAACGCCAAAATTAGGTCTGTGCAGCAATTGGACTCACAAATAATGCGTGAATAATTAAGAGTTTATACATGTGAGGCGATATATATATATGCATTTGTCCGCAGGTTAGCGATATTATATATGTTGATGCTTAGTGTGATTTCATATACCCATTCAAAATTATATGGTCGATTTGATTACATTAATTATATTATATTTATCATTCTCTTTCTTTTACTAGTCAGGAATGATAAGGATGTGTTCGATATGAAAAAAAGGTATTGAAAAATATTTTATGAAAAAAATAAATAATTTTTATTTATTTTATTATATTCGTTATGTAAGCAAAAAAATATATATTTGCATACAATTTAGATACATATTATGAATGTTAGAGGTAGAAGTAGGGATGATAGTGGTGGAAAATGGGGTTATAAGGTCGGGTGAATGAAAAAAATAATGTAAAAATTATATTTTGTTGTTAAAAGAATGTCCTCATAATATATCTTGTATTGTACAATGGGTGTATACACAATATGCTTTGTGTTGTACAAAGGATATACATATAATATACATTACATTTTATAAGATAGATATATACACAATATCATGTGTGTTATAAACTTGTTGTCTATACAAATTTGGTGCTCAAGTATATACATGTCAAATAGATGTCAATATAATATACATGGGTGCCATGTATATAAGGCAAAAACAAGTGAAAAAGAAAAATACTAGTACATTTGTTCTTTTCTCTTCTATCTTTGTTCTTAGTTTTACTACACTGTCTTTATTCTATAACATATTACTCTTTTTAAGGATTTTGTTTTATTAGGAAAAGAAAATTGTTAAAAATCAAACATAAAAAATAAAATAAAAATGAATTTTCTCCCTACTGAATACTCCCTAAAAGTGAAATTTTCCTTTTATAAAACAGGAAAAAATTAATTACATATTTTTCCAACTTTACTTTTTTACTAAATAAATATCTTTAATACTAATTGGTATTCAAATTTAAATTTCTAAAGCACCATTAATTAGGGGTGTGCATTCGATTTTTCGGTTCGATTTTATACTATTCGGTTTGAATTTTTGATTTTTAATTTTGAATAAGTGTAATCCAATCCAAACCAAAATAAATTCGGTTTAGTTTGGTTTTTCTCTTTTTGGTTTGGGTTTATTCGGTTTGGTTAATCGGTTATGTCAATAATTAGAAACATAACAAAATTATTTGCAATTTAAAAAATTATATATATATAATATTGAATTTCTTAAATATACTTTTTAAATATAAATCACAAGTAAAACGTAAAATACAATACTTAAAAGTATATCAGTTATAAATGTCTAAGCATAAGAAAATAAACTAAATCACAATGAAAATAACTAAAAAGGGAAAAAAGTGATTAACTCCAACTTAATTCATATATATATATATATATAATATAATATAATTTGGTTTTTTGATTTTTATTTTTCTAAATCTGAAACCAAACCAAAAAGTCAAACAAAGTAAATTAGAAATCCAAAAAACCAATTCAAATTAAAATTTGATTTGATTTGATTTAATTTTTCGATTTAATTCAAATAGTACAAAACCCCAACCATTAATTAATAAGGATAATAATAAATAAACTAATAACTAATATTTTTTTTCTGAAATTACAAGATAAAAGAAATGAAAAACGTATATTGCATACAATATACAACGTTTTAAATTTTCATGCACTGTTTAGCTTGCGTCCAATTCAATATGGATATTCCTAATTAAAATATTTAGAAGTTAGTAACAATGGTTATTCCTAATTTAAATATTCAGAAGTTACAAACATAAGTTACTTTTATGTTTAGTTATAGTTTTAAATTTTTTTTTTGGATCAATAATCAACAAAATACTCTGCCATCTGATTTGTTCCTAAATTCATGTATATTTTGTTAAATGTTTTAAAAGGTGAAGCATTTTCTAAGTATAGGACAAAGTGTAAGCCTAACGTGGGGTGTAAGTACTATGGATCTTTAATTTTTTAATTTACAATATAGTATAAAAACATAATAATACATCAATAGTTTAAAATAATAACAAACATGGTTAAGGAAATTCACAGAAAATAGAACTTCCAACATGATTATACAAGTATAAATAATGTAGCATCTTAACTTTCTAATAAAAAAAGGATCATTATTTCTAAAAATATATTTTTTAACGTAATATACGATTCACCTTCCTAAAAGAAAATAATCAATAAAATGTACTACTATTATAATAAGAACACCACTCCATCATGAATAAAAATAAAATTACGTTCAATAGCTAAATAAAATATGATAATTTTGAGATATATGACAAAATCACAATACTAATGATAAGTAAAACTACATATTTTAAAAAGCAATGTTACTTGCTAAATTATCATCTTCAATTTGTTACAAATAGTAAGATAGGATACTACAACTTGTTATTTGAGTTACTCTTAATCTTCTTATCTCAATAGATTAAAAAATTATAAAGTATCAATGATTTATTCAAGAATTATTAGGGTCAACAATGTTAATTAAAAAATTTTAGCACATAATTTGTATAAGATCTATTCGGCGAGTCCCGAGCGTTGGGCGTATTTAGGGCGTACAGTTGAACGCTTAGGCCGTAAGACTTACAAAACTAAGTCTTACACTTGAGTCTCGAGGTATTTTGCTAAAGCCCCGCCCTAGGTGAATCTCAACAGAGTCTTTTAAAACACTAATTTCATAATTAGATACACACAATTAGATGTAATTGCTTATCATGTATCTGAGATACATGTTTTTAATTTGAATTATGAAATTGATACTTGATAAATCAAATTAATATAGTAGTTACATTAAATTAATATTAGATTCATATAAATAGATACATGCAATTAATATTATATCATATAAATAGATATCCGAAATTAATAATAGATCATATAAATAAATACATGAAATTACTACTAGATACCTTACACTCATATATATAAATAGTATTTAATTTGTTCGATACATCATATATTTGTAATAGATATATCAAATTAGTGATTTAATTGTCTTAAGAGTAATAAAATGAATTAATGAAATTCCACAATTAAAATATACAGGTTTTTGTCTTTTATTAATAATATTAAATATATTCGAACTTTAATCGAAATTGCTGAAACAATACTGAACTTTGGAAAGGACGTGACCACATGAACATCATAAATATTGCATAATTAATTAAAAATAGTAAAGTGTCCACGCGACACATATGTACCTTTACAATACACGATTAAATAGTGCAGGTGGTAAAATGTCCTACATAAAATTTGATATCGTAACAACAATTTCACCTAAAAAAAAAAAATTTCATACCTTTTTCCCATGAATTTATTATGAAATTAATTAAACATAAAAACATTCTTTGTTTTCCAAATTATATCAAGGGGTTTGACTAATATTTCCAGAATCAATTAAACATGTATCTCGATTTTTAAAATCGCTCGATACATATACCTGACAAGTAATGATATATGTCTTCCAAAGACAAAATATAATTCATGAAGTAATATTCAAAAATATCATAAATTCTAATAATTAAGATTTAAACTAGTGAAATTTATATATGCCTTTTATAAAAATTTAAACACAAACTTAATTTCTTGTGCTCATGAGTTTGAAAGTAATTATAATTAATGGAGCTCAACTGAATGACACAATTGTACCAACAAAAAGATAGCTAAAATGATACAAAGTATATCACTCCCTTCGATCTTTTATGGTTAATCTCCAAAAAGTTTTAAATTGAAGTAAAATAGTCAATCAAATTATTTTCTTAATTAATATATTCTAAGATGCAAAAAGACAAACATTTATTAAAAGTTAATACACTTGTACAATAAATATGAGACGTGTGTACTTATATTGATACACACTTGTATTAATTTTTTTTTCTTCTAGATTCTTCCTTTAACTCACTCTATATCTCTCACTTACTACTTCATTTCATTTACTAATTTTTTTTATCACATTGTCACATATTTTATTTTAATAAAATGTTCCTAATTCAGGTATGTTTTTTGCTTTTCTTTTATCTCTTTAGAAAATATTTATGATGTTTCTCTTAATTTTTTTGATTTTAGTCTTATTTTTGCTCTTGTGATGCTTAATTTTGATTGACAGGCAAGTGTGCTTTGGGGATCTTCAATTCTGCCTTTCTTCTTTCAACTTCAAGGATTATTTGATCGCGTCTTTACAGGGTATTTATCTGTTTTAATTTATGTGACTCGATCATTTATTTTTTATAATTCAGATTCAATTATTTTATTTTTCAAGAGTTAAATTTGTATTTTGTGAGCCTTTGGCCTTTTGTTTAACTGATTTTGCGCATACGTTACATACTCGTATGTCAATTTCGTAGTTATGATGTTATTAAGAATAACTTAAAAAGAATAGAGAAATTAATTTACAAAATGAGTTACTTTAGCTTTTTGGTAAATAAATTTATTCTTATTTTGATGATTTAAGTGGAAATTATTTTAAAAAGTAAACTTTGGGCTTGTTGCTGGAGTGATGGTTAGAAAAAATAAATGGAAATATAATTAAAGAAAAAGTGTTTTTTTTATACGAGTTGTAGGATTGGAGTACTATCTCAGATCTACAGAATGATCAGTTTTTTTTTCTCGAAAACCGCTCTTAGAGTAGGTTCCATGTGGAGTCGGATATCGTCTACTATTGTTTGTCATGATTTCTACTTTTAGAGTCTTAAAATGTATTTTTTCATTATATTGATATATAAAAAATTACAATTTTCATATAGTTTTTGAATTTTTGAAATTTTTCATTTAAAATATCAAATTAATGTAAAATAATTAACTTTAAAAATTAGTCTAATTGACTTTCGAAAAGCGCAACATGACAAATAAAAATGTAGGGAGGGAGTAGTTTGCACTCATTCCTTCTCGACCACATCTACGATAAGCAAGTGAATGCAGCCGGTGCATGGCGAATATTTCATTAACCTATTTTTCGCCTCAACTCTCTAAATAGAAATTGGGGTAGTTTTCAAATTTGAGTTTTGACGTGTATAAAATTACTTTCTTTAAAGAGATATTGCATGTATACATATTGAGAAAAATACAAACGAATCCCCTCAGGGTACAATGTTAAAGTTATTTGCTTATATATGCAAATTTTTCTTTGATTATTTATAGAGAGGTTTTACATTTATAGAACTTAAGAGATAACTTTTCATAAGATCCATGTTTTTTTTATGAATAAATGATTTTTCATAATAATCATGACGTCTGATAACTTTATATATTACAAAATATTCAACGGTATCAAGGCTAATGAAAATCTAGGTGAGAAAGATGAAAAATACATCATACTATTGAAAAATTTTGTGAGGTTCCATTTTCGCACGGAGTGATAATAATTAAGTTTTAAATTTTAAACTAATTTTGATTTCAATCTTTCATTGTTAAAAAGTTGTAATCTAAGATTATGACAAATATTGCAAATATTTGCTAAATCTTACCTTATATTAGTAACTTATAATCATCTAATTTCACATGTTTGCAGCCTTACGAGTATAGTTATGGACTTTATGACGGAGCTTTGGATTGAACACTTAGAAAATAGGTAAATGATACTATGATATGTGATTCTCATTTTTCTTCGTAGAGGATAAAAAAGAAATAAAATTATTTGTTTATGTTTCATCTTTGATAATTAATATGATAATTTCAAACCGATGATTTGATGATTCTAACAAGTTCAAGATGCATTTTATAGTCAATTTATATCTAGGGTTAATTTTTATGGAATTTCAAATAATCTTTGAGAGTCCATTTTGAGTTATAATTTTTCCTTTTGTAATTTCCCATCCGGTGTTCTAAAGTTCACATTAGAGCTTTCAATTTTAGTTGAAATCTTATTATGTATTCTTTCGTACTCACCCTTCCGATCTTCACCTATATCGTGCAGGTATGAAGCTGAAGCGAGTAGGAGGTGATTCTTGCTTCAAGTTAATGTTCATCGAAGTCTTTGGAGATAGTTGCTTGGATGTTTCGCAAGATTCATACTGGTCTATCTTTTATTTTTGCATATCTTTACTTTTTTTAAAAATAATTATAATGTTTTCGGATCTTAGTCATGCTATTCTGAAAGTTTCGTACTCATATCACCATATTTTGGAGCTATAACTATTTTCATGTTTTTGTTATATTCTATATAAGCTTGACTTTAAGACTTCACTTTCTTTTTTTCTTTTTTTTTTGCTTCTATTATGCATTTTGATAAGTATTCGATTTGAATAAGAATTATCTTACCTGGGTGGATTAGAATAAGTGAAGTCCGAAGCTTAAAGGGCAAAAAAAATTATCAAAAATTTTAAAAGGGTATATCAATTTTTTTCTTAATCAAAAGAGTAAAAATGCTTTTCATATAGTGATTTTCTTCTGATGCCGTTACTTCGTTAGAATCGGAATTGCTGGTAAAAATCGCTAATCTACCGGCGATTTTGTCTAAAAAATAATACCACGTGTAGCATTTTAGTTTTAAAAAATTATTCTTTTTTAATAATCGATTTCAGTAAGAATTTTCTTTTCATTTTTCAAATCTATGCTAGCAATTAAAAAGTATACAATAAAAAATTATAAAATAACTCAATTGGTAGCGATGATTAAAAAAAAGTATTTTAAACTAAAATCGCTATACATGGAGCATTTTCTATTTTTTAAATAATTTCTGACAGAATTATACGCTGCCATAGCAGCGATTTAATTTTTTTGAAAACTTTTTTCCCGAGAAACGCTGCTCCGCCAGCAAAATTCTTTAAAAAAAAAAGAAAATTTTTTTTGGACAAAATCGCTGGTAGGTCAGCGATTTGATTCCAACAAAATAGCGGCGTCAGAAGAAAATCGTTATAGAAGGAGCATTTTTGCCCTTTTGGGTTTAAAAAAATTGATGCACCCCTTGAATTTTTTAAACTTTGAACTCAGAATAAGTGTCATCTTGATAATATTTTTTTTATTATTATTACTATCTCAACTTTTTGTTATTATTGTACATAACGGATAGAAATCAAAATCTATGCTCTATTTCTTCAATTTCACAAATATTCTCATTTTCATTTCATTGCGATTCTGCATTGGAGTTGAATCATATTCTACGTTATATTTGATTTGTAGTTTTTTCTTGTCTAATTTCATCGATTTTTTATTTCTTTGAAATTGCTACAACTTGATCTTCATACAAGACATGTTTCTTCATAACCATGTCATTTTTAACATAATTGATGTAAAAAATTTCAAAATTTCAGTACCTAACTATCTTTTCAATATTGTAAAATTTAACCTTGAGAGTAACTTATATAGGAGTACAATGATATGTGAAGCCTGCTAGTATCTATCTATATTTTGTAAATAACTTTATAGAGTACAACTCAAATTCAATCAACCAAAACAAAATGTATGATGCTTTGTATCTCCAAAGCCATCAATCGAAGAATTTTGATTCTTTACATATTGGCAAAGTTAATTTTCGCATGATAAAGGAGAAAAATAAATAAATTTCAAACTATGTTTTATTACTAAGAAATACAATTTCTGTGTAGTAAAACACTTATATCCGACCTAAAATTAGGACAAATTATTGGACGTAGAGAGAATATCACATTTTCTTAAATTTTCTCTATTTTTTTCTCATAAAGACCCAAAAATATCTTTTTAAAATAGAAATTTCAAAAATAGTCAAGACTAGAAGCGTAATCATGCAAAATATCTAAAGTTTGCTTAATTACGGTTGAACTATATGTTAGAAAAGAGAGAGGCAAGCGAAATTGTGTGAGGGAGGAGAGAGAAGAACGAGAGAGTAGAAGAGTCGAGATGTGGATTGTATTTGTATTTCTCCTGGATAATTGTAGATATATAACTAGAATTGTATGAACGAATACAATTATATCCAAATACAATTTGTGTCAATATACAAAATGTATTAGCAAATACAATTGCATCAAGTTCAAGTGTATTAACAAAATATAATTTGTATCAACAAACACAATTGTATCAATGTTTTATTTTGTAACTATCGTATTTGTGTACATATGTATTTGTTGTCATGTGCATTTGTATATATCTTTTATCATTTGTATTTGTATTTGTTGCCTTGTGTGTTTGTATCACTGAAAGAGAGTGAACAAAAACAGTAAGCTTCAAGCCATTACTCCATTGAAGAAGCTTGAAGCATTAGCAAGAAGGAGAAGAAGACTGTAATGTGAAACTGAAAAATGTATTGAATTCATGTTCTTCACGTGAGTATCTGTATTGCTTATATAGCAATCAGATGCTGAAACAAAATACAAAACTAACTAACTAATTCTACACATTAATCGATGTAACAAACTACTAATTTGAAATTACAATAATAGGCCTAACTAACTACTAACTAACTTCAACTTCTAACTAACTTTTGAATAGTTAGTTGCTGCCACTAACTAACTCTTCTTCAACTTCTTTTAACACACCCCCTCAAGCTGATGAGTGCATGACATTGATCACTCCAAGCTTGCCTAGAAGATGCACATGTTGAACTTGGCTTAGCCCTTTTGTCAATATGTCTGCGAGTTGTTGCTGTGTGTGAACATAAGCAGTGTTAACTTCCCCTGCTTTGATCTTGTCCCGGATAAAATGGCAATCTATCTCAATGTGTTTTGTCCTTTCATGTAGCACTGGATTAGCTGCTAGTTGTATAGCTGATTTGCTGTCACTGAAGATTGTAATAGGCAGTTGAACATTCACTCCTAATTCCTTAAACAATCCTAGAAGCCAAGTGATTTCTGAGACTGCTGATGCCATACTTCTGTACTCAGCTTCAGCTGAGCTTCTTGAAACAGTTTGTTGTTTCTTTGACTTCCAAGAAACTAAGGACTCCCCAAACTTAATGACATAGCCTGTGATGGATCTTCTTGTGTTAGGACAGGCTGCCCAATCAGAATCACACCAACAAGTAATTATGTTAGTAGGTTCAGAGTGTAACCAAACTCCTTGACCAACTGATCCTTTCAAGTATCTAATCACTCTAGTAGCTGCTTCCATATGTGATTTCTTGGGAGATTGCATGAACTGGCTCAAGGTTTGTACTGCATAACTTATGTCTGGCCTGGTGATAGTAACATATATCAATTTACCAATCAACCTTTGGTATGAAGTAATGTCATGCAGCACATCATCTTTATTGTAGCCATTTGCTTGATCATGTTCTACAGAAGTTAATCTCAAATTGGACTCCATTGGTGTGGTTGCAGGTTTAGCTCCTGTTAATCCAGCTTCAGCAATAAGTTCCAATATATATTTCCTTTGATTCAAAATAATCCCTCCAGAGGATCTTAATACTTCAATGCCTAAGAAAAATTTAAGTTCACCTAGATCTTTCAGTTTGAACTGCTTGTGTAGACATGCTTTAACTTCAGCAATCAGTTGCATGTTACTTCCTGTGATCAGTAGATCATCTACATAAACCAGAACAATGACAATATCTTCCCCCCTTTTTAGTGTGAACAATGAATAGTCATGAGCACTCTGACTAAAACCTGTGGCTTGCAATACCTTTGTAAGTTTCAGGTTCCACTGTCTTGAGGCTTGCTTAAGTCCATACAAAGACTTTAACAACTTGCAGACTTTGTTTTCACCTGGTTTTGCAAAACCTTCAGGCATTTTCATATATACTTCTTCATCTAAATCACCCTGTAAGAAAGCATTATAGACATCCATTTGGTACAATGTCCAGCCTTTTGATACTGCCAATGCAATGACACATCTAACTGTTACCATCTTGGCTACTGGAGAAAAAGTGTCATGATAATCCAATCCTTCTTGTTGACTGTATCCCTTTGCTACAAGTCTTGCTTTAAACCTTTCTATCTCACCATTTGCCTTATACTTTACTTTATATATCCACTTGGAACCAACTGCATGCATACCTTCTGGTAGTTCAACTACTTCCCAAGTATTATTTTCTTCAAGAGCTTTGATTTCCTGCTTCATGGCTTGTATCCACCTTTCATTTTGTGAAGCCTGCTTGAAGTTCTTGGGTTCTGTATACTCTGAAAGTTTGCTCAGAAAACTTCTACATTCAGGCTTTAATTTTTCATAATTCAGATAGCTAGCCATAGGATGTTTAGTACTGCTATGACCTTTAGTAATGGTATAATCTTTCATCCATATTGGCTCTTTGATGTTTCTTGAAGATCTTCTAACATAAGAGTCAACATGTGATGGTATGGCATGAGTGTTTTCAGAAACTTCCTCTGTTGTACTTGGTCTAGACATCTGATTTTCTGAATAACTCTCAGTCTCATTACCTTGACTGTCTTCATGAACCATACTAGTCTCTGCATGTTCACTATTATCAATCTCAGCTTCAATAGTTTGATTCTCTGCTTTCTCTAAAGGTGAACCATGTACATCACCCAATGGATCAAGTTGAGACTTTTCCTTAGCAAAAGGAAATATTTCTTCATGGAATACCACATCTCTGTTCACATGCACCTTAGTAGAGTGGATATCCAATAGCACATATCCTTTCTGCAACTCTGAGTACCCTAAGAGAATTGCTGCACTAGCTCTGGCTGAAAACTTATCCCCTTTAGGTACAGTTGTAGCATAGCAAAGACAACCTATCACCTTTAGATGAGACAAACTAGGTTGTTTACAATAAAGTAACTCATATGCACTTTTGTTGGAATTGGCTGATGAGGGTAATCTATTCATCAAATATACTGCAGCCCTTATGCAATAACCCCAAAATCTAATAGGTAGATGAGCTTGAAATCTGATTGCTCTTGCAATATTAAGGATGTGTCTGTGCTTTCTTTCAACCACACCATTTTGTTGTGGTGTGTGAGGGCAACTACTCTGATGCAATATTCCCAGATGATTGAATAAATCTTTACACTGTGAATTAAGGAATTCTGTGCCATTATCTGATCTCACAACCTTGACATGAGAATTGAACTGAGTATTGATCATTGAGAAGAAATTCTTTATAGCTACAATGGTTTCTGATTTTAACTGCAACAAATGAACCCATACAAATCTACTATAGTCATCTACTATAGTCAAGAAGTAATGCTTTCTATCTAGAGTAGGAGTCTTATAAGGTCCCCATAGATCCATATGAACAACATCAAACATCATGGAAGCTCTAGTAGTACTAACAGGAAAAGTAAGTCTAGTTTGCTTAGCTAAAGGACAAACAGGACAATGAGCTGGTATTCCATCACCTTTACTGCTTGAATTAATCCTGAGAAGCTTCAATATCTGTTGAGATGGATGTCCTAACCTTCTGTGCCATATTTCTGTGTCTTGTCTTATAGCTCCTGCAGCTACTATTTCTTGAGCACACTTTATTTTTTCCTTCTGTTTAGATGAAAAATTAGCCTTGAAACTGTATAATCCTCCTTCTTCTCTACCAATCCCCTTCACCCTGCCACTGCAGAGGTCCTGAAACACACAAAAGTCAGGATAAAAAGATACAAAACAATTCAGTTCTCTTGTAATCTTTGACACTGACAATAGACTGAACTTGAAATCTGGCACATGTAAAACACTTCTGGCCACTTCATTATCAAATATAGGTGTTTCACCAATATGACTGACTGTAACCTTGTCACCTGTTGGAAGATGAACTTGATTCATTTGTGACTTTGTTAATTCATGTCTCCTAGTTAGTAACTGCTTATTTGCAATGATATGATGAGTTGCACCTGAATCAACAATCCAATCCTGAATAGCAGGGTTTGTCATTAAACAAGTTGTAATACCTGCCATATTGACTTGTTTCGTTTCTTGCACATCTCTGTTTAACATCTCCATTATTTGTTTATACTCCTTTTCTGTGAATGTTTGTCCCTTTGGCACCTTCTGCATGTTATTGTTCTCCATCTGATTACTTGATGCAGCACTAGGATGATCATATTGATCATTAGAGATGTTGTTTGCAGCTTGATATCCTCTTCCATATCCATCATTATTTCCTGAACTTTGTCCTCCATATCCATTGAATTGACTTGTGCCATTTCTCATGTTTCCATTCCCATTTCCATGACCAGGTTTCTTCCTTTGTTTCCAGTCACTTGGATAACCAATCAACTTGTAGCAATTATCCTTTGTGTGACCAAGGAAGTGGCAGTAATCACATTTCTTTCCTTTGTAATGTTCCTTTCCAGCTCCTTGATTCCTATTAACACTCATCACCATAGAACCTGGTTTTTCAACTGCATTATCCATACAACTTGAGTGCTGAATCTCATCTTCTATAATCATAGCATAAGCTTGATTCATAGATGGTGTAGTTCCTTTAAGTAGAATCTGTCTCCTAGCCTGATCATATGATTCATTTAGGCCACTTAGGAATTGAATCAATCTCATCTGCTCCAAATGATCATTATACTCCTTCGATTGAGAACAAGTACTGCATGGACTTGGAACTATAGCATCATACTCATTCCATAGTGTTTTCAACTTTGAGAAGTAATGAGATACAGAATCTGTTCCTTGTGAGAGAGTGGTGATATCTCTATGTAATTGATAGATCCTTACTCTATTCACCTTGTCGAATCTTTCCTTTAGATCATTCCATACTGAGCAAGAGTTTGTGGCATACACAATACCACTAAGTAGTTCTTCACTGACTGTGTTCATCAGCCAAGAAAGCACAATCGCATTGCAAGTTTCCCATTGCTCATGCAATTCATCTTTGTACAGGGCTCTGGTGCAAGCACCAGTTACAAACCCATACTTCCTCTTCCCTAATAACGCAATCCTCATTGCTCTACTCCAGATTCCATAGTTTTCAGATCCAACCAGCTTGATTGGAATCAACACTGCACTAGAACTATCAGAGTTTCCAATGAACAATGGATCATTCTGATCTATCTTCAATCCCACCATATCTGCAGATCTTAAGCTACAGATTGTCACCAATTGACAGTGATTCGAACTCCACTAATTGTACAGATTACACTGCTCTGATACCATGAACAAAAACAGTAAGCTTCAAGCCATTACTCCATTGAAGAAGCTTGAAGCATTAGCAAGAAGGAGAAGAAGACTGTAATGTGAAACTGAAAAATGTATTGAATTCATGTTCTTCACGTGAGTATCTGTATTGCTTATATAGCAATCAGATGCTGAAACAAAATACAAAACTAACTAACTAATTCTACACATTAATCGATGTAACAAACTACTAATTTGAAATTACAATAATAGGCCTAACTAACTACTAACTAACTTCAACTTCTAACTAACTTTTGAATAGTTAGTTGCTGCCACTAACTAACTCTTCTTCAACTTCTTTTAACAGAGAGAAATTAGTCGTTATCATGTGTATTTGTATTCATCTATTGTTATGTGTGTGTATTTGTATGTGTACTTGTCACTTTGCATGTATTTGTGCTCCTTTGTTTCATCTGTATTTGTATTTTGTATTACTAAAAGGAAGATATACAATTGACACTTATCATTTATATTTGAATAATTGATTGTTAATTAAAGAGGAGGCGAGAGAGCGATATATATATATATATATATATATATATATAGATAGATAGATAGATAGATAGATAGAGAGATAGATAGATAGATAGATAGATAGATAGATAGATAGATAGAGAGCGAGAGAGAGAGAGAGAGGTGATGGAGAGATGGCAGAAAAAGGGAGGAGAGGAATGAGTGAATTATAAAGAGAAGAGAGGTGAGGAAGAGATGAAAAAGGATAAGAGGAGACGGAGAGAGAGGACGAGAGGGATCGTTTGGTTGAGACCAAGTTACCTTAGGATTAATTATTCTGGGATAACTTATCGCACCATATATATGAGATAAGTTATCCTATCACTATGGTATAAATGATGGAATAAGTAGTTCCAAACATGACAATCAAACAAGATACCCACATTTTATCCATGACAATCGGTTATTGATCGTTATTGGTTCAACTGTTAACAGTTCAAACTATTTTCATTAATAATTACTAATTGGCTAATCACTGATTAACCGTATGCAGTAGCTAGTACTCATTGATGAACTTTTCCCTGCTAGTTTACCATATAAATACTTCATAAAATTCCATATTAACCAGAACAAAGATGTCAATATTGTCTAAACTAGCAAACTCAACCAGGATTCTTCATAAAAACCAAGTCAATTTCGATATGAACTATAAAGAGAGACCATTACAACACTACTAACAAAAATCATTAATGATCATGAGACCATTACTAATTTTAAAAAAAATCATTGCAGATTGTAGTATAGCAAGCATATCTCACTAACTCACCTCACTGTAATAAGAAGATAAAACAAAGACCTAAAAGTAAGGGAACCAACCATTTAAACTTCAATTTAGACACTTAGAGAATGATATTCAATATAACTTGTCAGTGGGGGAGTAATGAAAATGAATCAATGAGTGATGTCGCAACTTTAAAATATTCTTGTGAAATTTGAATGTCAATAATAAAGCAACTGTAAAGAGTCTTGGATACTAAAGCGTAAACAAACCCTAAGGGATCGTTTAGTTTGAATACAAGTTATGCTCGAATAAGTTATGTTGGGAATAGTTATGATGGAATTAGTTTTGATTGCTTGTTTAGTTTGTCACATTCAAACTTATACTCATTGCATAATTTCTAAGAATAAGGTGTTTGTTTACGATAATACCCTCCACCTTATTTATTTATTTATTTATTACATTTACTTTACAAACTTTAATTAGTTATTCCTTTTTTAAAAAATAAAATTTCCGTCTTATTTAGCTTAAATATTTTGTGCGTGTTTTCATGATTGTATCGTGTATTTTAAAATTAAACTTTCATCTTATTCAACTTAAAAATAAAATTTTCATTTAATTTAGCTTTAAAATAAAACTTTGATCATATTTAGTTTAGAACTAAAATTTTCATTTTAAATATATTAAAGTAATAAAAATTATATTATTGAAGTTATCTACATTATAATTGATATACAAAAGGAAAAATTGTATATAATAGCTAACTATTAATTCAAATTAAATGCTATACATATACTTTAATTTAATTGTACCCTATAGCAAACTATTTTCCTTCTTTCTCCGGTGAAATCTCACTCGCTACTCTCGTTTGGTGGTAGTCTCGCCCGTCTCTCTAGCTTTTATACAAACACAAATGTATAAAATGTGTTTGTGTTTGTATAAAATAAGAGGAAATTGTATATATACATATATTTTCGTTCCCTTCTCTCCCTCTCCAGATCTCGTTTACCACTCTCGTATATCTCACTCTCCACCCTCATCTCTCTCGCTTATACAAATAGAAACAAAATGTATAAATTGTGATTCTGTTTGTATAAAAAGAGATAAAAATGTATATACATATACAAATTCATATATCTTCGTCCTATACACTTATAATTGTATAATACAAATATTCCCCTATCAAGTTTTCTTTTGCTTTCTCTCTCTCATTTCATATATACACAAATTATACAATTAATCTTTTGTATACAACCGTTTTCTTTTGTATATGTATAGTGAATTATACAATTGTTTTCTTTGTATATATGTAGCGAATTATACAACTGTTTTTTTTTGTATATGTATGGTGAAATATACATATTTATGTTTGTTATGAAACACAATTATGCAAACTAAAGCTATAAGAGTTTTTGTCCAAAAACATCCTTTAACTATACCCCAAATTTAAATTACACCCTTAAAAACTTTCATTTCTAGTAGAAAACATCATTTAACTATACCCCAAACTTAAACTATATCCTTAAAGTATTATTTTTAGCAGAAAACATCCTTTAAGTATTTGTAAATAAACAAATTTCATCCTTTTGTTAGATATTGTCAAAAAACTAATGGATCTTATGAAAACATTAGCAATTAACATGACTATCAACAAAAGTTATTCTACATAATTTCATAACTTGCTACAAGAAGTTCTTGGAAAATATAAAAAATCTTAGACATTGTTGCTTATGGAAATTAAAAATGACTTGGAAGGTGTGAGCGTACATAATTTGTCTTTTTCGTGACGGAAAGAAGCTCGAGATTAATTATTTTTATCTTTTTCTTAACCAATTAAATCAATAGATTTTTAGGTCAATCTAATATTGAAGTGATCGAATATTGATTATGTCTCGTATTTGAGTTTCATTCTACATTATTAGAAGCGGAAGCCTTTAACAAATGCCGTTTCTAACATATTCAATTGAGAAGAAACATATTTAAACTGATAATATTTTTTAATTAAAATTACATGAAAAATGAATGAAAAAACGATCAAATTAAAATTTTTGCATAATTCTTAACTCAATTACGAAAAAGTTAACGATAATATTCTTAGCATATCTAAGAATAATAATAGGAAGGATGACTTAATTGTTGTGGATATGTCGGGTAGTTTTACGAGAAATTCAAGTAGAAGGATGAAATTGCTCACTTTAAAATACTTGAAGAATGTTTTATGGTAAGAATGATACTTTAATGATGTAATTTAAGTTTAAGGTATAGTTAAAGAATGTTTTCTGCTAGAAATGATGCTTTAAGGATGTAGTTTAACTTTGGGATATAGTAAAAGGATGTTTTGGCCAAAAACATATAAATATAATTTTTATGATTGGTATATGTGAAAGTTACTCATAAAATATAAGTTTTGAAGTGACTAGTAAACTATTTAATTAAAAATATGCAATTAATTAGTAGGAGTGGGCAATTTAAGAGAAATCAAATAAATATAAAAATTAGGCAAATTAATTCAACTTATAATATGTCATAAATAAAAATTGTATTTATAAAATATAATTTCTTAATGAAAAAATATATTATCATAAGAACAACTAATAATTAAGGTTGTGAATGTTATTATAAATGTTATAAAAAATTATGTTAATTTACATGAAGTAAAGTGGTGTAAAAAGAGAGTTTAAGGGGGTGCTATTTTTGTTGTTTTACCTACTTTATTCCAAGATAAGTTATCCTGAGATTACTATTCCACCCTATGTAAGGATAATTTATCCCACGACTAATTGTTAATCTCAGGATAAGCTATTCCAGCTTTTGCAACCAAACAACGGATTAGAGACCACTTAAAAGTTATCCCAGAATTAAGTTCCTTTTTCCATAACACCAAACGACCCCTAAAGGTTAAAAGTACATGAAGCCTTAAGTGGTATAAATGTAATTAAACTTCTTATCGGATTATCGAGGCACCCGAGTAGAATTATGGCCAAACGAAATCCAAATCAATAAGCTGACCTGAACGATTAACCCATTAACCTTAACCCAACAACTAAATTATCGATTCAAATTATTAATTTCGAATCAATTTTGACCAGCCCTACACAAAACAACCTTTAAAAAACCAAACTATGACTGCGAATAATAATTCTTTCAAATTATTTTGCATAACTAGTTAATTTTTCTATTAAAATAATGAAAGAAGAAAAGAGTAATAAAATGGAAACTTCTTATCCAAAAGTTCAGGCTGAAGTCTAAAATAAAGAAGAAAGAGCTTTTGTCTTTGCAAAATTCACAGTCCCTTCAACCATGACGATAGCTTTGTCGCCTGCAACTCCAGTACGTTTGCTATGCCAACAGCAACTCACCCGCAAACCTGTCCTCTTTTGCTTTCAAGGTATCTCTCTTTCTTCTCTCTATTTGGAAGTCTTTTGAGCTTCTGAGTTTTGAAAGGTGTCCGTCTCTGTGGCATTTCATCAAACATCTTGCAGATAAATTTCCTACTTCTGGTAATGTGGTATGTTGGTCGGCGTCTGCGAATTACTCGAGCCTATGGGTTGGAGCAAGGAGATTGCAGCCTCTTGTTAAACCATCTTGGGGAAAGAGGCAAGCTACGTCTGTACTCTTGTGCTGTTTGCTCATTCTTTTTGTATGTCAGTACAAAATGTTAAGTACCCATGTAGGAATGAAACATCTGGATTGACTCGAATGGATATTCAAGAGTATAGTCGACCCCAAATAGTTTGGTGTTTGGGGTTAGGGGAGGGGGAAATAGGGATGGTATTAATAGGTGAGGAATCGAATCACCAATAAAATGAAGGTTCAGGCAGCCAACAAACTGACCTACTAAGATTTCTCAAATAGTTTGGTATTGAGGTGTAGCAGTAGTAGATAGATGTTGTTTGTCTTGGTGGTGCTTGCATTGAGTTTCATTGTTGATCTCCATATGCGTAACTTGGGTTGATTTCATTATTTATTTATGGTAACTTGGGTTGATTATTCAGAAGTGGAATTGTGAGGTGTGCAACAATTGAAGAAATAGAAGCTGAAAAATCTTCGATTGAGAAAGATGTGGTGAGTATGGTGATTTTTGTTTTCATTATCAAAAGCTATGTTAACTCTTTGTTTACAGACCTTTTATTTTACTTTAGAAAGAAAGGATGGAAAAGACAGTTGAAACTGTTAGGTCAAATTTCAACTCTATAAGGACAGGAAGAGCTAGCCCAGCAATGCTAGATAAAATTGAGGTAAGACATTCTGTAGGATCCCCTCCCCCATTTACACTTGTTGTTAACATGACTATTTTCTTTATAACCATCACAACTGATACAGTAGAAAGTACTGGGCAGCTTGCAAAGCCATTTAAATGGTACCAATAAAATTTGTAATTTATAAGTAATTAAGAGTCCTGTTGGTCAGGCCACGTTGATATTTTTTCCTCTCCAATTCTCTTCAGGTCTATCAGAAGTAAAAGATCATTTTTTTTCTCTTGTCAATTGTACCACGTACCTGCTGCTCTTGCATTATCACTTCTGAATGATTTATGTGTTTTTGCCTGAAGGCTTATCTGTCTTTTCAGTACTTCACTTCAAGCCCCTAGCATTTCCTTTAATATTTCTCATGCACTATTCATACAAATTATCCGGGTGTGGAGATGTGGTGTCTGAGACATGGTGATAAAACATAATTTCTTTGTTTCATTTTTATAATTCAGTATATCTAAGTCCAGCTTTTCTTTTTTTTCATTTTGTATTGCTCATACAAGGTTGATTATTATGGCACTCCAGTCAGCTTGAAAAGCATAGCACAAATTAGCACTCCTGATGCAAGTTCTATCTTGGTGCAGCCGTATGACAAATCCAGGTTGAACTTCTGAAACATTTGAATAAAGAAAGAAAATCAGGTCGGACTGATATTATGGATGTCTTGTATGACCATTATCTCACACTTTCTTGATATCATCAATACTACTTGTAAATTCTTAGATTCATTTGAGGTAGGGTTGCAAAAGAGTGAGTTCTGGAATTCAGATGCATCAGAACAATAGGACGTCTACTTCATCGGACTCATTGGCCATTATGTACTGCTTTTCTTGTAAAATTGTCATGATTACAAGTCATAGAATTTGTTGTCAGTTTTAGGCCTTAGGCTAATAAAATCATTCTCGTGAGGAATTCGTTAGAACCATTTTGTACTAACTCTGCATATGTTTGCACTTTGCACTGCACTAAGCATTAGTCTTTGTCTTAATTTTCAGTTTAAAGGCTATAGAGAAGGCTATTGTCAGCTCCGATGTTGGTATGACGCCAAATAATGATGGAGAAGTAATACGATTGGCTGTACCCCAGTTGACATCAGACAGGAGGAAGGTATTAAGTGTTCCAGTGCTTAGTCAAGTTTGTTTTTTCTAGATGCCAACTTTCAGCTTGAATGTTAATCTTTGTTTCTTTTTTGATAAGCAAGGATGAATGTTTGTTCATCTCACTGTGGTCATTTAGCCACTCATGCTATGGGTTGGATTTATATGATCTTTGTTTTATTTACCTGGTTTCCGGATAGCCATGCTTTCTCATCTTCTTTGTCCTGTATCTTGGAAAATATTTGGCTATTGTTCCTGAAAATTTGGATCACTAATTAATGTTCTCATTCTGTAGTCAAGAACTACAGACTAGGTGGCCGTTTGGATTGACTTATTTTAGGTGTTTTTAAGCCAAAATAGCTTTTATGCAATTTTGAAGTGTTTGGGTAAAGTTAAAAAGTGTTTATAAGCACTTATTTTAAAAGCCAAAAGTCATAAGCTAGGAATCATAGCTTATGGCTTTTGGCTTATAAGTCATAAGCCAAAAGCCAATCCAAACAGGCCCTAGGTACTTGCTTTTCAGTTACATCTGTTTTGTGTTAATATCTTGTATCTTTGTCATTAATATTCAGTAAGTTTGTCTTCCTCTTTTAAGGAATTAGACCCAATAGGATGTCATAAACATTTCAGTTTGTGAGGTAGGTGATTTAACCTTTCCAAAGTTTTACTGTATTGTCCCTACATGGTACACTATGTAGGCTGTGAAGGATTTTAAGCTAAATACCCATGTCTTTTGCTCCTTACTTTTCTGCCCTATATCACCCCCTTAATAGAGGAACACAAGATTTGAAATATAAGCAGTGTTTGCCTTATAGTAACTTCCCTGTCACTGTATCTTCTAGCCTTTATGCCAATGTACTCTTCTGAAGTGACCTTCTTCATACTAGAATATAGATATTTTATGGGGTTATATAACGTTATGATCTTCTACTTATGGTATTATATTGATTTACTGGTGTATTGGAAAAGAATTGTATAATACCATTGATAATCTGTTAAAAAATCACAATGTTTCTGGTGTTTCTCTATGGGAGCTTATTGGGAAAACCTGGCTTTACCGCTCAGTCCTAAAACAACAACTTATCCAGTGTAGTCCCATATGTGGGGTATGTGAGGGTACAGTGTATGCAAACCTTACTCCTACCTCATGGAGGTAAAGAGGCTGTTTTCAAAAGACCTTGGGATCAAGTAACGCATATCAAAGTAGTTTGAAGAAGAAAAATACAGATGCAAAGAGCGATGCCTAAACTATTGAATGCTTAAACTAATTCATACTTCTTTTGTTGTTTTTATGTTTATTTCATGTGTTTTTATAGTAACCAATGATCTTAAGTTCATATATGGCTGTAATATTTCATTGCTTTGGCAACTAAAGCCCATTTAATTCGAAGGACAATATACTTTCATGTTTGAATTGATACTGGAATCAAGCTTTCATTGCTTACAGCCCTCATTTAAAGTTGATGCTGTCATTTTTCATGATAAATACGTTATTGGTTTACCAATATGAAGTTCTTCTGGTGTATCTGACATCATCTAGTCTTCATGACTTCTCTATAATGCTTGGATGAAATTAGGGGCACTGCCTACACTATGCAATTCTCTTAAATGGCTAGACATATAGATTTAATAACTGATTGAGTGACCTTGTTTTTATTAGAGGACTGACAAACTCGATTTCTTATCTCAAGTACACGTGACGTTTTCCTATTCAAGCTACGTGACAGGTGCACACTCCCAAAATAACCTTCGCTTTCGAATTGATGGGCATCCATTCTGTTATTTGATTCAGAACATTTGTCCTTTTTATTATGAAGTATTTCAAAAGTTATGGCTTACAATGCATGCTTTTATGAAAAATGTACTTGCAGCTTTTGATCTAGTTCTACTTAAGTCTACTTAATTGGTTTTCCCCAAAGTTTATGAGTTGGGTAAATTTGCGACAATTCAGTATATTCAATTTCCGACACTGAGTATATTTTAATTTTCACTTTTATTTCTCTTCTTTTTATCCAGGAATTATCCAAAATTGTTTCTAAACAAGCCGAGGAAGGAAAGGTAAGTTTTATCTGTTCTAAGAGCTGTTTCTAACTTCTTTTCTATGTTTATTTTCTGCTTTCCAAAAGAAAAAATAATCGTTATTCTTAATCTAGTGGGATCTACTATTAGAAATATCTCCTGTTTGTCCTTTAGAGCACCTGAGGTTTCAGATTTACAAGTAGTCATGTCTGTGGTATATTTATACCTTCAGTTGGTGCTTGTAGAGGTACCTTCTCCAGGTTCCTTATTGTATTAAGCGGTAAAACTTGATGTTATGAACAACGGGGTAGTTCAATCATCCAACAAAAAGATACTAAATGACACATTTAGAACTGGGATTGTGAGGAAGAGAATTTCTTACATTTTGTTGCAAATATGCATCTTTTATGTCTGGTTTGCTTTGTATAGAGTGTTCAAATTTTGACATGGTTGACTAAATTATTATTGCAGTCAGCATATGATGTTGAGATAACTTTTCATACTCTCTCCCTCCCTCCCAACTGTGACACAATTATTGTTGAAACAAGAAAAAGCTCTTCTGTCCACAAATTACCTAAACAATTCAACTAATGCGTCAATTTTAAGAAATGTTTAGATTATACTGCTGTTATTCTAGCCCCCGGGCGTTGCTTTAATGGTAAGAGCACAAAGTGTGATGTGTGGGTTAAGCGCACGTCATAAGTTCAAACCCTGCCGTAAACAAAAGCTTGGTATTTAAGTAGAGAACGGATGAGGGGGCAGACTCAATAATCACTGAATTTAGTACAGTTCGTCATTTTCCCTCTGGGATTTCTAGGTAATGAAAAAAACCAGCGCTGCTATTCTGAATGGAAAAACCTTTTGTCTTCTTATATTCAAAGTCAGAAAGCTTGGCCTCTTACTTTGAATCTGTCTGTTGGTTTGGGATGGAGTAGTTGATTGTGCTTATATTGCCTATTGATCATGTCTGTTGGACTATTACTATCTCTTTCTCATAAAATATTTGCAGGTAGCTATAAGGAATATAAGAAGAGATGCCTTAAAAGCTTATGAAAAACTTGAGA
>NC_028645.1:74645735-74669460 GCF_001406875.1 Solanum pennellii
TATTAGGAAGAGCTATCATTCATTGATAATTGAGATAAATAAGCACTACGTTGTTGATGACACAATGCTTCTTGATGCTGGTGGGACATAACATACTCTTCTCAATGCTTGCCTAAAGTTTTAGAGTTAAGCCAAGGTTATTTTCTATTTTGATCAGATGTTGGATTTGGTTCCCAGGTTAAACAGACCGACTGTTCTAGAAAATTCATATAGTCAATCCCAACTTGCTCAGGATTCGGGTGTAATAGTAGTAGTGAAAGGATTTATTGTTACTATAGTGAATGCTAAACCAACACCTCCCATACCATCCCTTTACTCAATAAAATCCACAAGTCATTCACAAGTTTTTGTAAATCCAAGTATATCTCAACGTAATTATTTGTCCATCAGCCCAAATTTATGAGCAGAAAGATGGTAATCACCGAACTATTTTCTAATGGTAGGTTTTTGAGCTAACTCTGAACACAGGGGGTATATAAGATATGCACATGGAAAGCTAATATTTATGTAGCAGTTCTGATGGTTTATCTACTAAAATATCACCCAGTCCATAGAGGTTCGTATCTGAGCCAAATGCTAGTAAAGTGGAATTTCTTGTAGCTTATTCTGATGATGAGATCTTTACTTTCCCTTGTCGTATTTTTGGAAAAACATTTATCCAATATGTTTCTTTTATCTTCCCTTTGAAGATTCTTATTGAGATCACTTCTTGTGCATGAAAAGCTTATTTTGTCATGGTTTACTTCTTGTGTATCTAGTTACTTCCTGATGACATTAGGCAAGCACTACTTGTGGTTGTTGAATGCTGTATGAAGAGGGACTATCTAGCTGCAATGGATCAGTATATTAAGATGGCAATCGGTAATGCACCTTGGCCAATTGGTGTTACTATGGTTGGTATTCATGAACGGTCAGCTCGTGAGAAGATTTACACAAACAGTGTTGCTCATATCATGAATGATGAGACAACTAGGAAGTATCTGCAATCAGTTAAAAGACTGATGACATTCTGCCAACGACGCTATCCAGCAATGCCATCCAAGGCTGTGGAGTTCAATAGTCTTGCAAATGGCAGTGACTTGCAGTCTCTACTTGCAGAAGAGGGTACTTCTGGGGGTTCTCAAACCTCAGAGGAAAGGCTTAGAATAATGCCTGCATAAAGGGATAATCCTTCACAGCATATATATAGATATATATATATTAATTTGCCATTAGTACTCTCTTTATTCCGTTTATGTTGATTCTGTCCATGATGTGGCCCGAGTCAAGGCCTGCCCTGCACTGCAAAGCCTTGCACGCACAACGGGGAAAAGAATTTGGATGACCTGGTTTGTATCTTGTGGAATTTGATCTTATGTAGAGACAACTCTCTTTTAGTTCTGGGATGAGTTATTATGATACGTGTTAAGTGCTTGCTTTTTCTTAGCTTTACCTGTGTTTCAGAAAACCAATCGCTGCTAAGATTTGCTTTCACTTCCTCAGTAATATTTGGCATGCTCATGTACCTTTCGTTTCAACAATGGATGTAAACTTTTACAACTCTTCAGCTTTGTATTTATTCATGCCAAAGCTGATCTCAGGGAATGAGTGCATCTTCGAATAAAAATTACTCAATGGCGGCGACCAATATAATAAGAGCAAATCACTCAAAAGTATACAAAAATGGTTCTTTGGGTTCTGGACTCTCATTGAGAGATTTTGCATAGTATTTTTTAAGAATTACTATACCCTATTAATCGAGACAGTGCTATTTTTAATTTTTTAAAAAAAATACTTTTAAGAATACAATTTAAATCATATTTTTCACTATTATTCTTTATCAAATTATAAATGAAATTTTATAAGTAGGGCAATTAGTCTCTTAGCCAATATCAAACTAGGGCAACACGAAAAACATTCAATTATTTTGAGATTCAGTTTTATTAGATTAAAAGTTATTAATTTTCCTTCATTTTTTTTTTGGAACTTGGGACTTCGAATTTAACTTAAAAACTACATTATTTTTTTTCTATATAATTATGAAAAAGAATCCTAAAACTAAATAAACTCAACTGAACAAACTAAATAAATAAATGAAAAATTATGCGAATAAGCAAACATATATTAGTTAATTAGGTAACATAGCTATAATTTGAATTAATTACAGCTCATAACTTAATTATAGTTGTAATTACGTCGCTTATACATACATGAATACATATTATATATTTACAAATACGATAATCTCTCACCACTCTCTGCCCAATCTCGCTCTCTCATCTGATAGATATGCATATACATTTTTCGCCTCTCTCCACTCTCTGCTTCTCTCCGTCTTCTCTCAATCTTGCTCGCCTCTCTCCGCTCTCTCCCAATCTTGCTCGCCTTCCCCCCTCCCCCTCTCGCTCGCAAGATATACAAATACATATATATACTTATTACATATATACAATTATTTTACATATATACATATACAATTGACTTCTCTCCTCTCTCGGCCCTGTCTGCTCGCCTCTCTCGTCCCTCTCCCTCTAACACGTAGCTACGAACCGTAATTAACAAACTATAGCTATGAAACATAATTAAGCTATTTTTGAGTGATTATGTCGAATAAATAAACCCTTAATACTATATTACATGCTTGTAAATCCTATTTAAAAATTTACAAAATTAACAATTGACAATGCCCCTTTTAATAATTTCTCCTATTTTCACTTTCACTTGAAAATTTTTAATCAAAAATTGGACAAAAGCGAGCATATTGTTGCGCGAATAAAAGTAGCCAAAAAAAATCAAAGATTTATCTCCTTCCTGTAAATCGTTTAGACTTCAAAATTTCTATAGTATTTAAGTTTAAATCCATTAAATGCGATTCAAGTCTTTTTATATATATATTTAATAAATTTGTTTTTTCTTATACGTGTAATTTTATTGATTAACGTGGAGAAACTATACACGTATACTAAATTAGTATATGGATTTTCCTACTCGTTAGTCGTAACAAAAACTGATAACAAATCTGTGTAAAAACAGAGTTGAGGCCGAGGGGTTGCGTAGTGGTGACGCCGTGGCCGGAGTCCAAATTCCGATGGCGAACAACAACAACAATCAACCGACGACTCCACCCTACCTTCCCTACCGCCAGAGAAAAGTTCTGACCGGACACACACGCGCCGTCTCTTGCGTGAAGTTCGCCAATAACGGACAACTCTTCGCTTCCGCCTCCTTGGACAAAACCCTAATCGTCTGGTCTACCCAAACCCTAACTCAGCTTTCACGTCTCGTCGGCCATTCAGAAGGTGTCTCCGACCTATCATGGTCGTCTGATTCAAGTTACATATGCTCCGCCTCTGACGATCGTACGCTTCGTATTTGGAATGCACGCACAGCTGAGTCGGTCAAAACTCTCCGGGGACATACTGGGTTTGTGTTCTGCGTTAATTTCAATCCTCAGTCCAATCTCATAGTTTCAGGTTCGTTTGATGAGACTTTTCGGGTCTGGGATGTGAAAACGGGCAAGCCAATCCACGCGATTAAGGCACATTCGATGCCAGTTACTTCGGTTCATTTCAACAAAGACGGGTCTTTGATTGTTTCGGGTAGTCATGATGGGTCTTGTAAGATATGGGATATGGCTTCCGGTGCTTGCCTCAAGACTCTTATTGATGATAAGGTTCCTGCAGTTTCCTTTGCCAAGTTTTCACCTAATGGCAAGTTTATTCTTGTTGCCACCCTAGATAATACTCTTGTAAGTATTCAGAAATATTCTAATGTGTATTATCTGAAGTTGATATGTAGGCCTCAAAGGAAATGTTTTTCGTGATAAAAATCGAACAGCAGCTCAATGTGGACTGGGGCTTAGTTGCTTTTGTTGCACTTACATTAGGTTTCGGATAAGTGTGAAATTCAGAGAACTCATAGGTTTAGATGATCTCTAATGCCCAACAGGAAAACACAAAGTAATTACAAGTATTGTATTAGAATGGATACGAATGAAGTAATGTTTTGATGTAGTGTCTGTTCTGGTTTTTAGTATGTTTTGTCATGCTTTCTATAGCATTTTGTCTTGGCTTCTTCACTCTTGTTGTTTTCTTTTTTTCTAACTGGTTCGTATTGCTTTTACTTGAATCAAGGATCTATTAGAAACAACGTGTCTATCTCCCAAGTTAAGGGTTAGGTCTGCATATGCATTACCCGTGATTACACTAGGTGTGTTGCTTTTGTGTAGCAAGTCTAGTTTGGGATTGATGGCATTGTTATTGGTTTAGTAGTATTGAACAACTCAAAGAATTCAGTATTTCATGATACATTTCCTTTTAAGCTTGGAAAACATGACTTGATTTGATTATATCACTTCTCCTGCACGACTGACTTGTAACTTGGGCTTTTTGTGATTGTTCTTGAGTACAGAAGCTATGGAATTATTCTACTGGAAAATTCATAAAAAGCTACGCAGGCCATGTGAACAGAGTGTACTGCATAACTTCCACGTTTTCAGTCACAAATGGGAAGTATATTGTGAGTGGCTCAGAAGATCAATGTGTCTACGTATGGGATTTGCAAGGGAAAAACTTGCTGCAGAAATTTGAAGGGCATACTGATACCGTCATTTCAGTGTGTTGCCACCCCATAGAAAACATGATTCTCTCAGCTGGACTAGATAATGACAGGACAGTGAGGGTCTGGGTCCAAGACTAACGAATATCCTCAACTGTGGTAGGTTCATTCTATCCTACAAATACACGATCTTTGTGTACTTAAGATTGATATTAACTTTTGGAGATTGGAACGTCAAAATTTTATTAACATGTGAGTTTTTAGTAACAAGAAGTGCTTAAATCACATGTCATTTATATACTTTTCACTTGTTAACTTTGGCTTTTCCCAATATCTAGGCAGCCTTGAATCCAAAGTGGTCCTTTGTCTGGTAGATTGAGTTGAATGTAATGGAAAGAGTCATCCGTTCAGTTGCACTCTTATTCTTCTTTCTATGTAAGCAAAATAATTTCACACAAAAGATGGAGTATCTATACGTCAAAGTCTATAGTTTCATTTCTTTGAAGGTCCATAATTCAAGATTTTTCGAACTATCTCACATGGTTTACATAATTTATAGGTTTTTGCCCAGGGATGTTCGCTTGCATTACGTTACATTGTGTAATTTGGCTGTCGCAGAGGGGCGTAAAATATGGCAATGAGTCCTGTGTGTTTATGAATAGTGCAGTTATCTGCATACTCCGGAAATTGATGCCAGAAGATGTTGCGTTATCAAGTTGCAAAAAACTGGCAACTGTATTTTATTTTTTATATGTGAGAAACTAGATGGTGCCATTCCTCCAGAATACTGAGGGTAAGCATTTATTAATGTAAGATAAGTTAAAATATATGAATAGAATGTGTTGTTTTCATTCATATGAAGAGTTCTCCGGGGGTTTGACATTTACAGCAAGCGCAGAAAGTTGAGCTACATTGATCACTCTATTGGGTCCTTAGACTCGCAGTTTTGAAATGCAAACATTGTGAAATGAATATACGTCACCTCGGTATGCACGCAGCGTTGCTCCTGCTCCTTCCGTTACTGCCTTTTCCTATCTCCATATGTATCTTCTAGACCGTTTGTCACCCTCTTTCTTCTCTCCTCAATCATATCTGAATATGCCTGTGGAGTGTGAACAATCAATTCAGTGCTAGTGCTTCCAACTTTATCTGAAAGGTGTGTTGCCAGTAAACAATGCTTTCGAGAATAAAAAATCTAGAGGCTAAAGTTTACGGGTCACTTAACAATTAGCATCATATCCTTAGAAGATCAAAGTCTGCTGCACTTTGGTTAGGAGGGTATAGACCGGAAGTACTCGACTACAATTAAAAACTGCATACAATGACACCTCTACTGTATCTACTAAACAATGGTCCATTGCAACATCGATCCACTGCAGTTTGTTCGATGAAAATCTTGTTCGTAATCACATGCTAAACACGGCTGAACTATAAACATTTACATCAAACTCATCAAAGCAACATGGATATAAGACAAACAACCATCCTCACCCACCACCTAACAGAGTATTGTTGCCCAAGAGGCGTAACATTACTGGTGTATCTTCTAGACCGTTTATCACACTCTTTCTTCTCTCTGCAATCATGTCTGAATATGCCTGCAGAGCAGTAGCAATCAACCCAGTGCAACTGCTTTCACCTTTACATGATGAAGGAGCGTTACCAGTAAAGTTTTTTAAGGGGAAAAAAATCTCCTGGAAGCTAAAAACTATTGGTCATTTAAGTAGAAACATCTCCTTAGAAGCTCAAAGTAACTTAGTATATCTGTACTGCTGCAGGCTGGCTTCATAGACATCTTGGTTAGGGCTATAACAAAGGCGTCAATTGCAATTGAAAACCAAATGACATCTCTGCTGTCTCCACTTAAGCAGATAAGTGATCTTATAAAGCCAAAATTCAAAAGTAACCACTTAGAAGTATCACGGATAGTGTAAGATTGATCCACTGCAACTTTGTTCAAAGAAACTTAATTTGTCATCACATGCTGTAACTGAATTATAAACATATAGATCAAAACAACATTGGATATAAGATATGCATGCATTGCTGCAAACAACAATCCCCACGCCACTCTTAACAGTATATTGTTGCCCAAGAACATCTCCAAATTTATTGACCCTCACCCCTAGGAAAAGATATTGAGAAAGACATCAGAGGATGCTGAATTATGTTATTGAACAAACGTGAAAATCCATTTACTTGCTACCTCATAGTGAGTGCATTTAGATATTCAGATCTCTTTTCCTTTTTGGTAGCAATTCAAGATTAGCTGCTGCACAGCCTTTGCAGCATATATCCAATACCAATTATATCACGAACAAATGTAAAATCCTTCAGATAGGTGTATAGAAATGTGGAAGGATAAGATATTGAATCATATTTTAGTCCACACGAAGAGAAGCAATATCTTTTTTTCTTTAGAACAATGGTTCCAGGTCAGCTTGCACATCTTGGCTAGTGATGCATTCTACCTTACCAGGTAACTGTCCACTGAATCTTAGTCAGACCAAAAGAAGTTGGACTCATTTTATCATTAAATGGATTAAGTTACTACTGTAATTGCGCGACAGAGATGACAACCTACACTAACCCTCGTTCACAGTATCTCCAAGCATAGGTCAATGATTAAAGAAAAGACATCAATGAATTTGGCGCATTTAGCAAATTTAGCTTGTGTACCATGTAGTCATACCATGATTAGAGAAAATGCATCAAATCTGGTATTAGATAATACAAACTAAAAATGGTTTACCTTGGGGTAAGAATAAAGAAAGATGTACCACCATGCTGCAATTGTAGTCATCACTACTGCAGTGGCTACAGCCGAGTGCAGAATCAGCCAGCTCAAGCTAATTATCACTGTTCCAGTAAGAGTTATTGTCCAAGGTTGACACCTACTATGAAAAGAGTACTTAGAATTTGCAGAAAGCATTGTAGCTGCAGAGAACTCTGATCATTCACCAAATTCATTGGGATTAAACATGTTAAAGTGCAGATGAAGGGGAGAAAATATAATAACTAGTCCTAGTGGAACAAACAACGAAAGGTTCCATGTTCAATTGCATTGTTGTCAAAGGCTCGATTAAACCCAGAGACTAGATGTCAAAAGGTTGAGTGCCATCTCTTGCTTAGGCAGCGTTCAGTTCAGGTGCTTACGCCCTAAGATGTGTACATCTGATACACACATAATGTATATATGTTCAGTAAATATTATGTATAAATTTTATTTTTTCTTTATTTACGCCTTCCTTTATCAAAGCACATACTTTCTTAGCCTTTTTGTGCTTGGAGTCCCAACCTATCTCAGTGCTTCTTAGCAGTAGCTTTTCACCTTTGATAATCCTGTTGTAGTAGCTGATGTAAACGATGGCAGTTCATCTTTGTTTACTCACTGCCTTCCATTTGACCTATAGCCACGAGGAGGAAGGAATGCAGTTGATGGATGTGCATTCCCACCGAGTAAAAATTATAATCTGCCTCCTTCAATGGCAAAACTTGTAGAATGTTATTATCACAGCTCACTCACGTTCAGCTGAGAATCAATTTGGCTGGCAAAACCAGTTTATATAAATGGGGTTCCCAGCAGAGACTTAAGTTGGTACAAATGATTCCCAGTTAATTCACCAACAACAACAATAGAGGCAGCAGCAACAGTAACAGCGACATACCCAGTGTAGTTCCACAAAGTAGGGACTGGAGAGGCTAGAGTTTATGCAGATCTTACCCCTAACTCAGAGGTAGAGAGATTGTTTCTGACCCTCGACTCAAGAGAACAGTCCAGAAAGAGAATAAACAGAAGTGAAAGCATCACAAAATATATCGAACAGTAACTAGAACAAAATAATACGATAATGGAAGTACAAGAAACATCATGTTGTATATTGATTTGGATCATGGGCCACCCATGTAAATTGATCCGATCCGACCCATTTGAAAGAGAGAATACCAAATGAGGTTATGCAGGAAGTTATTCAATTTCCTAAATAGAATTACAAGACAGAGATTAAAAAGTGGAAACTTGAAAAGTTTTTCGATTGATAGTTAAAATAAGGAGGTGTTTGGATTGCCTATATTTTTTAAGTGGCTTAAGTTAAAAGTCAAAAGTTGGGAACACCCAACTTTTGACTTTTGGCTTTTTGTTGTACTTTTCAACTTCAAAGAAAGTGCTTCAAAACACTTTTTGTGTTCTTCAAACACTTCCCAAACCAAAAATAACTTAAAAGCCAAAAGCCACTAAAAAATAAGTTGACCCAACACCCTAAGTCCTCTCTTATATATATCTTACTCTATCAAAAGAACTAAAGAGCGTGAAGAAGAAAAAATCCTCCTTTTACTAAACAGAAACACACAATAACATTAGAACATCTAGTTTGTAGAATCAAAACTTTGTTTGCAAGAGATTCAAAGAAAAATCGGGGTGATTCTTTTGGTAGCAAGATCAACTATTTCCACTCTGATTTTAAGGTACACGATTCATTGTTCTTGCTCCTTATTTATTTGATAGTGCCTTCTTTCAACAACATCAATTTGTTGAGGTGTATGAGAAATAGTTAATTGCCTAATAATAATGCCCTTTTCAGTACACAATTCATAAAACTATTTTGACAAATATTCAAAAACTTTATCAGTTCTTAAATACTTCTATCTAATTGATTCTTAACTTCATTTGTGTATCTTTTGAAGCATTCTCACTCATTTTAAATCCATTTTACATGAATAATATATCATGGAAAGCCCTAAACAAGGAGAATCTGAAAAAATAAGTTTCATGCCAAAAATTCCAAACGAGTTATTTCCAGAAATCAGATTACAGTAGCCTCTGCATTGATTGCTCACATTTCGGTTGCCTCTATGAATTTTTGAAGTTGACTGAAATTTTGGTCAATTTTTCTGAAAAAGTGCAACTGTAATTTAAGTATTTAACATATGGATATTATTCGTGTGAAATTTTAGCATGAAACTTATATTGTCATAATCTTTTAGCTTAGGTCTTTGAATTAATATATTATTCATGTAAAACGGACATTGCTTTCAATTGGTGTATGACGTAGATTTTTATTTATTTTTGAATCAGGTAGCATACTCTAATGACGTAGACATTGCTTTCAATTGCTTTTCTCAAGTAAAATTGGTTGCACATTCATTGTTAGACATTCAGAAATGTATATTTTAACAGCAATTTTTTTTATATAATTTTTTTTTCTCCATAGGTCCATCTAACTGATGGGGCGAGACTCTTAAACTGTATATTTACCAAAATTTTAATTACACGGACGAGGACATAAACCTTAGCCTCAATAACATTGTGAAGATTGATAAAATTAACCTTTAAAGACATTTGAGTACACCAAAAAAGAGTATTCTGGTGAGTATCATTGCTACCGATGGTATGAGACACATCTAAGTAGCTGGATGCTAATCACCAAAAAAGGCTCACAGTAGTAACTGGACATCAATGATGAATTTGTTCTTCTTCTTCTTAACTCTGAAATATGGGAGTCCATCAGATTAATATCCAACGAGAGCTCTAATCTTTAAAGATAGGAAAGTAGTTTCATTGAAGATATTATTGGATAAAACTCAATGTGGATGGTTGTAGTAGAACTCATTGAACAAAGCTTTGATTCCACAAACTAGTTGTCCTAATATTATTGTGTGTTTGTGTTTAGCAAAACAAGAATATTTTCTTATTCACCCTCTTTTGCTCTTCTGTTGGAGAAGATATATTATAAAAGAGGTCTTAGAAAAACTACCAATAGAAAAACTTATCACATACTCACTTTTTTATCTTTGTGGTAGTTTTCATTAGGAAATTGAGTAACTTTCTCGCTAACCTCCTTTGGTATTATCTCTTTCAAACGGCCCGCATCAGTTCAGTTCACATGGCTGATCCATGACCCAAATCAATATCCAACATTTCACATGATGGACTAGACCCAAGCTGGCACCACTAGTAGTAACACACACAATTCATATCACAAATAATTTGTGCGACTTATGGGTCAACGAGTACAATTCTTGCTACTATGCAACACATCATATAGTAATAAAAGTTGAAGAACAAAGCAACTACAGAAGCAATAATATGGTTACTAGCATGGATGAATAGCAACAAAATGCAGTAGTACAAGCTAAACCCGTACATTCCAAACAGTGAGTGAATAGATAAACAAAGGCAAATGCAAAACATAAAAAAGGGGAAAAAAGGAATTACCAGGAGGGTTTGGTGTCCCATACAGAATCATACTCTAGGGAAAGATAATTGAGATAGCTATCCATATCTTCAACCACTCCGTTTTCGTTGAAGAACGCCGACTCTTTTGGGTCATTGGAATTGATTCCACGAACTGTACTAGTCCTTGTACGTTTACAAAATTTGTGAGAGGAAAGGGAAGTAATTGACGGAAGTTTCGACGAGAACTCAATATCGGAAAGTTGAGAACGAGCGACGCGGCGGTGGACCGGCGGTGTAAGGCAAAGCAGCGGCAGTAGAACGGAGGAGGAGAGACTCTGAGTTGCTATCATCTTTTTGTTTCCTCAGCTTTAACCAATTCCCGACAAAATCGTGTATTTTACTATTTGGGTTTGCCCTCAAATTTACCTGTTAATTGTTATGGCGCTTCCGTTACTTTTTTGTGTTTATAAAATCATTCAGATACTTATTGCATCCTATATTTTATAATAAATTATATTAATCTATAAACAAACTATTTAGACGGAATGGTCTGATGGATCCTTATACTTGTATCAATTTTTATTAGGGACTCATCTATTTAATATTTTGTTAACTGAACCCTAAAACTTCACCAAAATGAAATTTTTAAGCCCCTCCAACCATGTGTGTAGCTTACTCTGTTTTATTTAATTGACATGTCATATATGCCACATCATAATTATTTCATAACTATATTAAAAATTCTTAACCAAAATTATTTAATAAAATATAGAATAATAACATTTTAATCTATTATTGGCATCTCTCATCCTCCCTATTTTCCCTATTTGACCACCACCGAACGGAAGTCATCGCCGGCGTCGTAAAATTCATTAAAATCCAACTGTAAAATCCAACATAGCATTTTCGATTTTTCGGCATGGATAGCAATACAAACTAGTCGGAGAAGGTGAGGATATCGTCGATGTCGGAGAAATCGATGGAGCCATTGCATTGTCTCATTTTTGCCGGCATCGTCTCCATTTTTGCCGGCGTCATCGCCATTTTTGCCAGCGAAATCAAAGTAACAACAACCTAAGCCACCTAACAACCACTAATAACAACTTAAGCCACCTAACAACCAGATCTGACCAAACCTTTCATAATCCAATGTTAACTACTATTTCACACCCCAAATTGCTTACACATGAGTAATTTTGACAACAAAAGAGGTCAAATTACTCATTAGAGATATTAACAACTATATTTATTCCACTAATTTTCTGATTATTTTTTTTTTGCTTATTACGTTCAAAAGAAGAATTCTCAATTTCATTTTTATTTAGGATAACAAAAAACAAAAAACAAAAATAAAAACAAGAAAGAAGTTGGAAAGAAGCAAGTAAGGCAGAAAAAATAGGGATGGGTGGGGGAAGAATAGGGAAGTGATGATTGAAGAGGAAAAAATAGGAATGGATGGGGAAAAGAAGAAAGAAGTAAAAGAAAAATGAAATAAATAATATAGGGTGTGGATAATAAGAAAGAAAAATGGTTGGGGTGGCTGAAAGAATAGTAGTGTGGGGAAGAAGTTGAGTTTTTCCCTTTTTACATTTATTATTTTCTTTTTTTTAAAATAATTTTAATAATTTAAAAGTAAAAGTTAAAATTTTAAATATCATGTTCACTTGCCTTTACAGGCGTGTGACTACACTCTCTTGCCAACTCATCCATATTAATATCACATAAGGATGGTCAATGGTTAGAGGGATTTAATATATTGTGTTAAGTTGAGTATAAGGGTTCAGTTGACAAAATATTAAGTAAAAGATTGCATAATACAAACTGATACAAGTATAAGAATCTACCATATCATTGTGCCAACTACTTATAAAGTGATAGAAATCAGGTAATGATGTATATTAGTTCATTTTTTAATTTTATTTACCAATACATATCTCAATGTAAGGATTAATTACTATTAAGCTTTTGGAGAAAAAAATAATGGATCTCACTATAAATAGTTTTGGTAAAATTTCTAATGAAGTTTGAACATTTTATATTAATGAAAGCATAGTGCAAGAACTTAGTGGCCATTTGTCCTTTAGTATTTTACTTTTTTTTTAATTTTAATTTTGAAAATTATGTTTGATCATAAAAATAAGATATAATATATAAATATGATTCATAACTTGGCTTTAACTCACAATTATGATCTTTAATTTTGGGTGTGCACAAGTATGCATTTAAACTTGTATAAAATTGAATAAATGAACACATTTGTCCTATATGACACCTTATATAACAATTTTGTGTTCTACGTGACATCATACCAGGGGTGGCTCGACAGTGTTAAAAAAATACATGTGCCTTAGGTCCCTAAATTTAAAGGGCCTCATTTTTTTTTTATAATAATATGCTATAAGTTATTATTTTTTAACAAATATGAATGCTACTTGTAGAAAAAATAAACATTTCATGAAAAATGAAGGAATTATTAGAAGAAAATTACATATTTTGAGTACTATATCTTATGAAAAATAATTTAAAATTAGAATGGTTATATTATGTGGTGAAAACTAAAAGAAATAAATTATATAAAAATTATTAATAATTTAAGTTTACTGCCCCATTTGATTTTTGCTTTAGGCCATGAATACGCTTGAGTCGCTCCTGCATCCTACTTGTATTATTTCTGGCAGGACATGTGTGTCTACTTGTTCAGTTTTATATAAGTTTAAATATCTATTTGTGCGCACTGAAAATTAAAGGATATAATTATTTCGATTAAGCCAAGTTAAGAGTCATATTTATTTATGGATAAGAATAATAAAGCTGAATTCTGGAATTTGAAAAAGAACACATTAAAAAATGTTATTCTTTTCACTCTAAAACACTCTCGAAAATCGAGGTCAATTCTTAAAAACATCACTTTAATTTTCAAATACAATTTATTAATTTAGAAACAATAATTATTATTTTCAAGTTTCTATATTTTAGTCAAAGACCTATTTTTTATTTCCTTCGCGGCAGAGAATGAATTATTAGGACTTTAAAGTAGGGGAATTTATACCAATAACGTTATTTTTTTTAACCCAGTTTATAACTAACCACTAAGGCAACTCGCGTCTAAAAGGCCATATAGTGCAAATATCCATATTAATGATGTATGCTCAATTCTTGAACATCATTTTTGGATAGGTTTAAAAGTCGGAATAAGTTAATTAATGCTATTACATGTTAAGTTGGACCATGCAGGCTCAAACGTAGTTTCAAGTTTCAACTTTAAAATCTACGATCAAACAGAAGCTCAAGTAATAATTTGGCTTAGTCACACGTCAACGATAAAAGTAACATGTTTCGATGAAAAGAAGTAAAAATCAGGATGAACAATCAACAACAAGAAAAGAACAAATTGGGCATTATATTTCTGTAAAAATCTATAGTAAGGATGATCTTTTCTCCTTTACATTGATGCCCCCATCATTTCACAGTACCAATGATATTTCTTCATTGACCTAAGGATCCATCTGAAATTCTTATGGATACATCAGCAGAAGGATCATGAAGATGAATACGCGGAAATGGCGTTGAGAGTCCATGAACCACAATCCTTTTATTGTAAACAAGATCATAATCCTTGACTTTAACATAATTGATCCTCATTGGAACCAAAGGACCATTGCCACCTGCAGTAGTCACCACCAATTTCCCCTCTTTGTCCATTGTCATCAGCTCTGTATTAGGAGCCAATTCAGCTAACTCCGACGCCATTAACAGCCTATTAGGTACAATATGAAACCCAAGATTTGAAACATACTCATGCCCAATTCCGACACCAAATATAGACAAATCATCCATTGCAAAAACAGTCATTGATTTCAAATCTGCTAGTTCAGGGTACTTAACCCTCATAGCAAGTGCCACCAAAGTATAACCACCAGTACGCAAACGACCCATTACATCTTTTAACATCAAGCGCGTGGCAGCAAACGCTGCCGTAGGCGGCGGAAGAAACGGGAAGGATAAACTAGTCATACTCTCAATTCTGCAAGAAATTGAAGAAAGATGAGAGACATACCCCTGTATACCGTGAACAATGAAGAACCCATTGTTGAACATATCCGGTTTAGTAATTTCCACCCCATTAACGAACACTTCCTTTGAGGAATTTCCGAATCGAGATGGGGTAATCGTGAGACATCGAGTTGGGGCTAAAGTTTCAATCTTTGTACCAAATGCTAAACTCCGGAGGAAGTGAAACGAGTAGAGACCAAGAACAGAGTGTTCTTGAAGAAGAAGGGGAATAGAGCAAGAAGGGCAAGTGAGGAGGGAGGAATCAGTTGGGGCAAAAATGGTAAGTGGGAAATTAACGGTGGAGATGGAGGAATTGAGAGAAGCATCAGCAAGGTCATTGAATCCAAGATTTGAGAGAATGACTGCCAACGGAAGTGGTGATAGAGATGGAGTTTGCAGGAGGTGACGACGAGATTCTGATGTTGAACAGAACATTGGGTTTGCAGTACAGATGAAAATGGAAATGAGGAAGATGAAAAGATTAACAGTGGACGCCATTGATGAATTCTTGGAAGCTCAATGGGTTCTTCTTAGAGAGAGTATTTTGGGGATTTGTGAAGGGAAAAACGGTTGCGGAGCGGTTATATATAATAGTAATTAACGGCAGTTCAATTTGTTTAATGAGAGATTTTCAGTTCAGAGCTTGTAATCTGTTCATTTTTCGACTAAGAAGAAGACGACATTTTCTATTTGCAGAATATGTTTCCAACTTTCTATTTGTTTTTTAAAAAAATAAAAAATCATTTGAGAAAAAAATAATAATTCAAGTTTTATAAATTATTCGTGTAAAAAAAAAGAGATGTCCTGCAAAGATGATTTTAGAGATATTTTTAAAATATGAGATTTGAAATTTTGAAACAAGAAAAGGGAGGGGTGTTCACGGTTCAAATAAAAATTATTTAGATTGAAAAATGTAATAAAATTGATTAAATAAATTGATTTTTAGTTTATTTTATATTGTCAAAACTTGATTTAGTTTTGATTTTTTTTTAGAAAAAAATAGTAACTTTCACGTATAATTAACATAAAAATCATACTTGTATGTTATAATTATAGTTTTCATAATTACGCTCCATAACAAACATAAATATGTATATTTCGCTATACATATACAAAAGAAAGCAGTTGTATCATGGGAAATTTCATATATCACAAACTGAATTTATAAAATAACATTATATAGGTATAGTTTACATAATTACATTTTATGGGTATAATATAGTTTGTTAGTTAGCTTTTTATTTTGAATAAAATGTCTTTTTTTAAAATTTGTACTATGTTTTACTTTGTCATTAAATAGTAACAATAGCCCTAAATATGGTAACAAACATTTACATAATCCCATAATTTAAGCTAAACATTCAAGATCAAGTATTTTTTCAAAAATAAATTCTATTGCGACTACAAATTCATACGAACTTGTTTCTAGAAAACTAAACTTTTTAATGTATATAAAGTTTATATACGAATGTAAATAAATTGAATGTAAATTGTTTAATTTGCACCAAATTGTAAAGTAATTATTATATACATATACACACAAATTCCTCAAGCAGTTATATATAATAATGTAAAATATAAAAAAATTATGATTTAAAACAAATTGTTATACGAATAATTGTACCAGATTTTTTAAAGTAATTACTTATATGGATATACATCTAGTTGAATAAAAAAATTGTATATATATAAAGAAAGTTTATATACGGATGTAAATAAAATGAATATAGAAATATACAAAAAATTGTATATGTACAAATAAATTTATATACAAATGTAAATAAAATGAATATAAATTGTTTGATTTGTATTAAATTAATTATTATATACATATATAAGTAATTGTATATGTATAAAATAAAAATATCAATATAGTACTTGTATATACACAAATCCCTCAAGCAGTTTTGTCTATAATAACGTAAAACACAAAAAAGTTGTGATTTGAAATAGATTATTATATAAATAATTGTATTATTTTTTAAAAGTAAATTACTTATATACATATATAACTAGTGGAATATAAAAAAAACTTTAAATACGAATATAACAATACAAAATACCTTGATCAGTTTTGTATATAATAATTCATTGTACAAACAACTATATACATAACATTCAAACAGGTAATTCTTACAGATTGAGATGAATCTTTTATTCTGATTTTGAACAACTTGTAATATGAGAAAGAAAGATTTAAAAAAAAAAGAATATGAAAAATTAGGAAGCATAACACATATACAATTGTTGATAAAGGAAAAATAAAATAAAAATAGATTCATGGTTACCTGCGAAAATTGAGAGCAAGACAGAAGGAAGTACGTGAAAATTTATGAAATTTGAAATTCAAAATAGAGTGGAGGAGTGATTTTATGAGAAAGATATATAATGGGGATAAGAAAGATAAAATTGATTATATATAAAATTATATATAAAATCGTAAATAAGTTTTTTAGAGTTACAAATAGGTGGTGGGTCCCATTAATTATGACCAAAAAATGAAACTATTATTATTGAGAGTAAATAAATTAAACTATACCCTTATTAATTAATTACTTAGTATAGTTTGTCATCCCATGTAATTTTCTTTTGTATCATTTCGCTACACACACACACACACATATATATATATATAAACAATTGTATAATTTCGCTATACACATACAAAAGAAAGCAGTTGTATAATCTGTTTTGGTAAACATATACAAATGATCAATTGTATAATATATGTTTGTATAAAGAGAGAAAGAGGGGAAGATAAAAGAAGATTGGGCAGGAAAAGATCGTATTTGTATAATCATAAGTGTATATAACGAATATATGCATTTATATTTGTATATATAATTTTCTCTCGCTTTATACAAACACAAACACAATTTATACATTTGTGTTTGTATAAAGTGAGAGAGGGAGTGAGCGAGCGAGATATGGGAGAGTAGCGAGCGAGATCTAGGAGAGGGGAGCGAAGAGAACGAAAATATATGTATATATACAATTTTCTCTCGCTTTATACAAACACAAATATATTTTATACATTTGCATTTTTGTATAAAGTGAGAGAGACGAGTGAGCGAGCGAGATCTGGGAGAGTGGAGAGCGAGATCTGGGAGAGGGGAAAAGAGAAAGGAAAATATATGTATATATACAAAAAAATCATTTTATACAAACAAAAACGAATTTTATATATTTGCGTTTGTATAAAGCGAGAGTGGCGAGCGAGATTCAACCGGAGAAAAGCGAAATAACAAAAAATTACTTTGGAGTACAATTAAATCAAACTATAGTTATAACATTTAATTTAAATTAATAGTTTGTTATTATATACAATTTTACTAAAAGGGATAATGATGATAATTAACGGGTATAATATATATAAAAAATAATTTTTTTTAATTTTCCTAAATTTGAAACTAAATAAAAAAAATCAAACAAAATAGCTTATTTTCCCTTTTTATCTCTTCGTATTCTGGTTTGGCTCTCCTCTATTACTCTTTGCCTCCATTTTATCATGTACAAATCTAGATAAGAGATATATGTACTATTTAATTATTAAATGCCAGAATTATATTACATTAACTAGTAACATAACCATAACCATAGTTAAGTGAATAAGTTTTAAAAAAATGTTCTCTCTAAATTTAGTAAAAATAATTAATTCTTCTCAATTTTTGGTATCCATAAATTTATATAATTAATTTTACGTTATATTTATATATATAATTTTTAAAATTTCATATATGGCCAACAAATTTTATGAAATAACATTCCATAGGTATAGTTTACATAATTACATTCCACAGGTATAGTTTAGTTTGTTAGGTGACTTTAAATTTGTATAAAATATTTTTTTATTTAAATTTATACAAAAATTTAATTTTTCAGTAAATGGTAACGGTAGCACAAAAGATGGTAACAATAAATTCACATAATCTCATGATTTAAACAAAACGTTCAAAATTAAATATTTTCCTAAAAGAGAATTCTAAAGAAATTGAAAAACAATATCAATTCTAAAGCACACAATTCAAGCATTTAAATATTTTCCAATATTTTTTTAGATAAATCTATGAAGCACTCAGGCGTTAATATAAACATCATATAGACATCAAAATTTCATAAAACTCTATTGGAGGAGTTCTGTTTTAGTTAACCTTAACTCTTGCCTATAACTAGGGTATTATATTCCCTTGAGGAGACATTTCGAATATTCCATAAATTAATAAAAATTTTATAAAGAGATCAAATTCAAATCATCCTAGTTCGATGAATACGCTACGAACAGTTTTTGAATCCCGGAGAAAACTTAAGAGAGAAAATAATCAACCAAAATAATGGAACAAGCTTGGAACAGTACTAGAACAAGAAAGGAGTAGTAGCGTGGGATTTGAGGGAGTTCTGAAACTGTTGTTGGGCTGTCTTTAGTTGTAGAAATTGTTTGTTGGTTTTGGGCCTAATTTGGGACAACAGATGCTCATATGCAAACTTAGGCAACTTAAGTTTTGAACTTGGCCAAATTAAGTTATTAATGAATGTTAGAATCCGGCTAAAGATTGAATAAGATGAATTAAAACTAATTAAATATTTTAACAAAATTGAAGAATTAACTTAAATTAATTCATATGTACTCCAATTTATTTGAATAACATTCAAAGTCAATAATATCAAAAATATTTGAACATTACTTCAAAGAAATAAATCTTTGACTTGTTGAATATGTTTTACAAAATTTTATTTGATTTTTATACATAATTATAGGAGCTACCTGACTAATTAAAAATCAATCCAATTAATTTAAGACCCACATTCAAATACCCTAGAAAAAAGGTGAGTAAACAGCCTTTGTTGATATATTGTCTTTAACACTAACAAAGTTAATTATTTTTCAAGACGTGGGGAATTTCTTTACATTATCCTCAACTCATTTCCTGAACATTTACTTTGGGAAATTTATTTTTGCTAAAGCGAAACTTATTTTGGGACATAGGGAATACATCTCTTGTTTGTGATTCTCGAAGTGATTGTTATATGACATCTTGTAAATGTTTTTTTTAATTATATAATCTTTTTTATGAGGATTGATAAAATACAACACACTAGATTAACAAATTAATCATATGAGATAGTTATAAGGTTGTTTTCTTATGTACAATTTGTGACTGGTCATAGAAGATCGCTCCCCTCTTCATTATTTCACTATACTTCACAAACTTAATTAGTTCTTGTTTAAAAAAAAAGTCCGACAAAACATGACTTTTCATGTTTGGTTGTTTGGAAAATGGTGAATTGGAGAGCAACAACTTATAATATTCCACTTTTATAGGTAAAAGTATTTATTACTCTCCGAACTTGAAGTTTTTTTATTCAGTGTACATCTAAATTTTATTTCGTTTTAATTACCTCTGAACTTGTTTATTCATTCAACGCGTACATCTTTTTTGTCCGATCACTACAACTGTGTCTACACGCGCATGACGCCTAGATAAATATTTTACCACCTAGATAAATATAAGCCACCTGAATAAATATTAACCACTTAGATTAAAACTTCAGGACTAATGTCAAACCTTCACATTGATTAAAACTTCCAGACGAAGTTTTGCTCTAAACCTCTCACCGATACTAAGAAGTGTAATCAACGACGGAGTTCAAAACTTTTGGCAAGTGTAATCGACGGAGTAAAGGGTAGATTTAGTTCTGGAGTAATGTGTCACGGACTTAGAGTCTTTCTATAGCTCAGTGCTGCACTTGACAACTTACTCACTAATCTTTCAAGATCTTGTAAGCTCAAGTAAGTCCTTTATGCTAAGATCTCTAAGAGAATATTTGGAAAAGACTTAGAAAGAACAAGAAAGAGTGGTTTGAAGAAGGCTAGTATATTGCTTTGGAGAATGCTTTACAACTTGAGTGATGATTTACAAATGAGAGCCCCTCTATTTATACTACTTCCTAGGGGGATAAAGTGTAAATAAAAATTACTTACAAGTCCGTAAGTTATTTACACTTTGTTCCCCTTTCTAGAGAATTGTACACTTTATAGGATTTTCCAAAGTTTTCTAGAAAATATCTAGTCTTCCTTCTAGAACTCTCCAAAGCCTTCTAGAAAGATCTAGGGGCTTCTAGACTATTCTATAAATTTCTCCAAAACTCTAGACTCTTCCTCTCCTGTACGGATGCAAAATCTTACTAAGAATTGGTGGGACGTGACACTCTCCCCCACCTATTGATGCGACGATCATGTCGCATGGCCACTGCATCGGCGACCGAGTTTTGCCTTCTCGTATGCGCGACCAATAGTCCATTGACTCGATCAATGCCCTCGCGCAACTTCTTCAATTACCTCTTTATCTCTTCTAACTCGGCCTCACGATCTACCTCCTTCCTAGGAGACAAGCGCTTCAGCGGCTTCTTTGGCATCACAACATTGTTCTCTCTCGGAACCTTCTTCGTGCACGGTGGCAAGGACTTCTTAGCACCATTGTCTTCTTTCAAACTTATAATGGTGACTATAAATGTCGATTTCTCCTTCTTAGGTTTTTTCTTGAGCTGCATGGCCGTTAGTCGGACCTATCCTTTTATCTTTGGTGCCTTAACCATGGGAACCATGCATGTTTTTTCTTGCTCCATGAACAGAAGTCTTTGGAGGTAAGGATCGATCACCGTGTGGCACTGCTGGAAGAACTCTTTCCCAAGAATAATGTCAAAGAGATCTAAAGGAGCGACAATGAAGTTGGTCTTACCTTGCCACTCGCCTAGCGTGATGCTTACTCCACGCATGACTCCACTTACTGGAGTCGGTGGTGCATTGACTGTCTTAAGTTTGGCGTTACTTGGACCGTAACCCAGCCCCAACCTTGTTGCTGTCGTCTTGGTCATAATATTGATCTCTGCACCTGTGTCGACCATAGCACGAGCATATCTTCCATTGATCGTGATGTCGACATACTACGCGTTGTATATTCTCGGCTTCTCTGGTTGCTTGGTATAGATCTGTTAGGATCGAATTCACGCACACACACTAGATGAATGAAGAACACAAGAACTTTCAAGAGAAAGAGATGAGAAATCTAGAGAGAGAGAGAGAAAACCCAATTTTTCGTGGTAAAACCCTGTGAGTAAACTTCCACGGCGGTGAGGTATATTTATATTAATAAATCAGAGTATTTTTGGTTACAGAGAATAAATAGGAAAACCTAAAATAGAGAATAAATAGGAAAGCCTAAAATAGAGAATAAATAGGAAACCTAAAATAAAGAATAAATAGGAAAACCTAAAATTAATCAGGCTCCACTACCTAACAATTCTCCCACTTGGAGACTGAATCAGTCATCCAAAAAATACATTCTCAAAAAAAAATCTCTTCATCATCAACATCTTTACCGCACCGCAACATCTGTAGCAACAACTACAGAAGACCAACCGAGGTTTTACATAACCTCAGTTTCCCAACATCAACACATTTTGTCAACATGTCTGCCGGGTTCTTTGCACCCTCTATCTTCTCCAAGCACATATCACCATCCTCCACTGCCCTGCGAGTGAAATGGTATCGCCTTTTGATGTGCTTTGTCTTCGAATGATAGACTGGATTTTTCGCCATGTACCTGCTAACAACTCCCACTGCATGTGCTATATCAGGTCTAGTGCAGACCATAGCATACATCAAACTACCAACTGCTGAAGCATATGGAACAAGTGCCATGTGATCACGCTCCTCGGCAGTCTTGGGTGACTGCTCCTTTGACAATTTAAAGTGATTTGCCAATGGAGTAGTCCTGGGTTTAGCATCATTAACCCTGAATCTGTTCAACACCTTCTCAATGTACAACTCCTGAGATAGATTTAAAGTGCCAGCAGATCTATCCCGAGAAATCTTCATCCCCAAAATCTGCTTCGCTGGACCCAAATCTTTCATCTCAAACGCTGCAGACAACCTTGTCTTCAGATTGTTAATCTCCCTCATACTAGATCCTGCAATCAACATATCATCCACATACAAGAGTAGAAAGACATATGAATCAGTGTATTTCTTGAAGTAACAACAAGGATCCTTTTCAGCTTTGCAGAATTTACTCCTGATCATGACAGAGTCAAATTTCTTGTACCACTGCCTTGGTGATTGCTTTAGTCCATACAAGCTCCTGGTGAGCTTGCACACCATGTGTTCCTTGCCTGGAACCACAAATCCTTCAGGTTACTGCATATAGATCTCTTTGTCCAGATCTCCATGTAAAAACGCTGTTTTTAGATCCATTTGCTCTAGATGAAAATTCTCCAATGCAACAATACTCAACAGAATTCGAATAGAGGTTAACTTCACAACAGGAGAAAATATTTCATCATAATCAATACCTTTCCTTTGTGAATATCCTTTAACCACTAAACGAGCCTTGAACCTTCTTTTGCCATCTGATTCAGTCTTGATTCTGAACACCCACTTGTTCAGCAAAGCTCTCTTCCCTGCAGGTAACTCAGTCAACACCCATGTGTCATTCTTCTCAAGTGACCTCATCTCATCATCCATGGCTTGCTCCCACTTGATCGAATCCTCCACCTGTAGGGCCTCATCAAAAGACTCTGGTTCCCCCTCATCAGTCAGCAATAGATAGTGTAATGAAGGTGAATACCTATCTGGTGCCCTGATGATTCTGGATGATCTCCTTAACACCTGCTCAGGTGTAACTTGATCCACTTCAGATTCTTCAGTAGGAGTTGGTTGAGTATCTGATTCGACATCTCTGGGGTTACTCTTCTCCAACTCAACCACAACTCCCACTTGCTTTGTAATCTCTGGAACCTTCTGCTCTCTGTCCTTGTACATGACAGACTCATCAAATGTCACGTCACAATGTCTTAGGATCTTTTTGTTCTTGTCATCCCAAAACCTGTAACCAAACAAGTCAGAACCATAGCCTATGAAGTAACACTTCACAGCCTTGGCATCAAGCTTGTCTCTCTTTTCTG
>NC_028645.1:74670343-74803932 GCF_001406875.1 Solanum pennellii
TTCCAACAAGTCACGTTTGATCTGTTCAGGGATTTTCCTCGATTCTTTGATTTTGATAGAACATGTTGATTTTGGCCTTTCGTCTTACTTCTCTCCCTTCGATCAACGCTGAGAGCACTGCCCGATGAATCTCCCACTTCTCGTTTGCGAATACTTTTGCTAAGAACAACATCACGAATTTCATCAAACTTCAGTTTCTCAGATTCACGGGAACTGCTAATCGCAGCAACAACAGTATCCCAAGACTCGGGCAGAGATGACATCAAAATTAATGCCTTAATTTCATCTTCGAAATTAATATCCACAGAATTGAGTTGACTCACAATCATATTGAACTCGTTTATATGATCAGAAACGGATCCAGTTTCAGACATCTGTAAATTGAACAATCTACACATCAAATATACCTTGTTTATAGCCGATGGTTTTTCATACATGTTTGACAGTGCCTTCAACAGACCGGACGTAGTCTTCTCCTTCACGATGTTGAACGCCACGTTTCTTGACAAAGTCAATCGGATCAACCCTAGAGCCTGGCGATCCTTGAGTTTTCACTTCTCCTCCGTCATGGATTCCGGCTTCACCCCGGTCAACGGTTCGTGAAGATCTTTCTGGTACAGATAATCTTCGATCTGCATCTTCCAGAAACTAAAATCGGATCCATCAAACTACTCGATTCCAAGCTTCGAACTATCCATCTTCTGTGATCGTGTTAAATCTCCTTAGCTCTGATACCAGTTGTTAGGATCGAATTCACGCACACACACTAGATGAATGAAGAACTCAAGAACTTTCAAGAGAAAGAGATGAGAAATCTAGAGAGAGAGAGAGAAAACCCAATTTTTCGTGGTAAAACCCCGTGAGTAAACTTCCACGGCGGTGAGGTATATTTATATTAATAAATCAGAGTATTTTTGGTTACTGAGAATAAATAGGAAAACCTAAAATAGAGAATAAATAGGAAAACCTAAAAATTAATCAGGCTCCACTACCTAACAAGATCCGCATAGTCCTATTAAGCCCAACTATGTCGTCTCCGTGCGTTGTTCTTACTCGTTCTTTATTTTCTTTCCGCTCTCGCAGGATAGCACCAAGGCTCTTTAGTTCAGGGCATCTCACATAGCCATGCGGCCTATCGCATATGTAGCAACCACCTTTTTTGGCAACCTCTGTCTTTCTATTTGTGTCGCCATGACGTACAGACTTCTTGCCGTCGGACTTATAGGTATCATTCTTCTTAGGATGTGGTCGTTGATCCTCGCCTTTGCCACAATCTCCCCCACCATGGTCATGACTACCTCTCATCTCCTCTCCTCTGGCTTTGTCGGGCTTCTCGTGCCTGAAGTCTGTCAAAGCTTTGGCTTGCGTGATGATTTCATCATTAGTCCTGATCTGTCGGCATTCCAACTCCGTCCTGGCCAAACTCTACAACCCATTTATGAAGTGGAACAACATATCTTCATTTGTGAGGTTGGGAGTCTGAAGCGTGAGGGTGGTGAACTCCTGCATATATGCTCGTATGCTTTCCGTTTGCTTCAGCTCCCTAAACTTGCGCTTTGCTTCATAAATGCCGTATTTAGAGAAGAACGCCTTTTTGAAATCCTCTTGGAATTTCTCCCAAGTGTTGATGGTGCAACGCGCCTTCCCTATTGCCAACTCTTTACGCCTCCACCACTACATGGCCATCTCCAAAAGATACAACGCAGCGGTGTTGATCTTACTCTTGTCTCTCTTCATCCTGTTGCACTTGAAGTAATTCTCCAAATGCCACAGAAAATTCTCCACCTCTTGCGCGTCATGGACGCCTTTGAACATAAATGGCTTACGAGCCTCGACCTTGTCCTCTATATCTTGGTCGAACGACGACGATCTTCCAACTTCCACGCCCTCCTTGAGTGTTTTTTACCTCGGACTTCATGGTCTCAATCGTGCTCAACGCCTCAATGAGCCAACACTCCAAGGAAGTGATAACCTCCTCATCTCAAACTCAGCCCGCTGGCGTCCCTCCAACTCCTTACGGATGGATTTGGTCTCCTCGATGGTGAAGTCTTTTAGGGTTTTAAACTTGTCATCAACTACGTTCATGCGTCGACCTAAAATCTCCACGACCTTCCTTGCCGCTTCAACCTTCCCAACCTATTCTTCTTCAGCGGTGACGTCAATGGCCTCCTTTCTAAGTTCGTCTTCACTTGACTCGATGGTTGAGAAGTTAGCGCGTCACATGGTGTGGGATCGGACATTAGTGCTTCTTTCCACCATCCAAACGGACGTTGGTGATGCTAGAAGCATTCATGTCTCCTTCGGTAGTCATTCCCTTAAGGCAAACATTCGCTCTGATACCACGTTGTCACGGACTTAGAGTCTTTCTGTAGATCCGTGCGACACTTGAAAACTTACTCACTAATCTCTCAAGATCTTGTAAGCTCAAGTAACCCCTTTATGCTAAGATCGCTAATAGAATGCTTGGAAAAGACTTAGAAAGAACAAGAAAGAGAGGTTTGAAGAAGACTTGTATATAGCTTTGGAGAATGCTTTACAACTTGAGTGATGATTTACGAATGAGAGCCCCTCTATTTATAATACTTCCTAGGGGGATAAAGTGTAAATAAAAATTACTTACAAGTCCCTAAGTTATTTACACATTATTCATCTTTCTAGAGAATTCTACACTTTCTAGGATTTTCCAAAGTTTTCCTAGAAAATATCTAGTTTTCCTTCTAGAACTCTCCAAAACCTTCTAGAAAGATCTAGGGCTTCTAGAGTTTTCTATAAATTTCTCCAAAACTCTAGACTCTTTCTCCCCTGTCCGAATGCAAAATCTTACTAAGAATTGGCGGGACGTGACAAAAGGCTTGCTTGATTTCGTGAAGTGTTTGGTCGAGTGGACGATTTTCTTTGGATGTTATTTGAAATTATTACTATGTAAGTGGTTATGCACTTGATTTTGTGAAGGCTTGATGTGTTATTATTTGTTTACTTTACTTTTTCATTCACATTTTGTCCTATTTTTCTTTCAAGGTTTCGCCCTAATTTGATTAGGGTTTCGCCATAATTTCCGATCGAGTTTCTGATTAGTATTCAACTAGAATTTTTACTTAATGAATGTATTATTATGAAGGTTTTTCAGCTTATGCATGCATGAGTATTAGGGTTTCTGGTAATTAGTTTAAAAAATTAGGGATTTTTAGTAAAATTAAGATTCTAGGGTTTTATTTCAATATTCTATTTTGGTATTGTTACATGGCGTATTTTGTAATTTCCTTATGTACATTGTATGGTCTGCCTATTGTATGTTATTTAGTATATGGCTAGTAAGTATCAATTATGTTTTTGTTGCTTCTGTTTTGGTATTGTTGTCTATGTTTTGATTTTGTTGCTATATTTTGGTGTTATTGTATATGTTTTGGTGTTGTTGCCTATGTTTTGTTGTTATTGCCTGCCTTGTACAATATATTGATTGTTATTGTGGTTATAGGTTGACACTATGACTACTAAGTACCTCAATTTAAGGTTCAAATTTGGGGGTATCTTGGTAACTGAGGTATGCCCAGTATATGTTGGGTAGGACTGAAAATGTAGAGAATATGGATGACAATCATTTGTCAATTCACGAACTTGCAGATTATGATAATACTTTTGGAATTAGTAAGTTAGAAAAAACTTATGCAGTTCCATCTCTAAGGGATGATTTGGTGGAATTGAAAAATGACATGTACATTTTTAGCCTTGCATTATTTATGCGTGATGGGGACACAATAGATATTTATGTTTGTGATGACACTATACTGGAGGATGTGGGTCCCAGTGAAGGTCAAATTAGTCAAGTGATTATTTCTTTTAATGCACATGGAGAATCTTTAAATGCACAACCAAAAAACCCATATATAGGGTTAGGTTCCTCTTCTTTCTTTCCATCTACTGAAAGAGTTGAGAATGATGGGGTTGCAATGGTCCAATAAGAACGTGATGATGATTATTCTTTAATAGATTGAATTGATAATGAAGAAGAATTTCAACCAACTGTTCAACAAGGAACTGAACCTTCTATTCAAGAAAAAGTTGAGCCAAGTGCCCAAGAAAATACAGAGGTTTACATAGATAGTGATTCTGTCATTTCTGACCAGTCTATTGACTATGGAAGTGATGTGCATGAGAAGTTGAGGATTTTTAAGGAAGATGTGAGAAGGACGATGTGAGAAAACTTAGAGAAAGTAGGAGAGGAAAGAAGAAGGAAAAATCAATAGATTTTTAGGTGAAGTTGGACTTGATGAAAGGTATGAGGATATTGAAAAAGGCAAAAAAGAATTTCAAGGGTAAGCTAACAAAGGATGAGACATACTACGAGAGCTCTGACTATGATAGTTTTCAAAGTGATGAATAAGAACATGAATCTGATGATGAACTTGAAGGAGGGGAGAAAAAGAAGAGCAATAGAGTGGTAAATGATTATTCTTGTGATGTTGTAATATGGCAGTATGGTTTGGTATTTGAAAGTGCAAAGGCTTTTAGAGAGGTAGTTACAAAGTATTCTATAAAAAAGGAGTTAAGTTAGACAAGTATGTGAATGAGAGTACTAGAGTAAGAGTGAAGTGTAAAAATGGTTGTTCATGGCTGTTGTATGCAATCAAAGAAGGGAGGAGCGAGAACTTCACTTTCAAGACATACAACCCAACCACAGATGTACCAGGATCACCAATAATATTTTGTGTGATTCAAAGTTTTTATATAAGTATCTGAAAGATAGGATTATTTCTCAACCTAGTATAAAAGGATGGTATTTACAAGAATTGGTGAGGAAAGAGTTGAATGTTCATGTAGGCAAGACAATTTGTTTAAGAACAAGAAAGATTATTTTAAAGAAAATTATGGGAGATCATGTGGCAGAATTTAAAAGATTCCTAGACTACAAGGATATGTTACTTCAAAAAAATCTTGGTAGCACTTGTGTTGTGAAGCTTAATGATTCAGAAACAGAAAATGGGATGAAACAATTTCGTTCTTTTTATATATGTTATGATGATATGAAAGGGGTTTCCAACAAGGATGCATAAGATATATAAAGATGGATGAGTGTTTTCAAAAAGAAATTTGTAAGCGTCAACTTTTAGTAGCTGTTGCTAAGGATGCAAACAACCAAATGTATCCAATAGCATGGGCAGTAATTGGTACTGAAAGCAAGTTGACATGAAAATGGTACATGACCATTCTGAAAGATGATCTTAATCTAGGAGATGGTTCCCAACTCACTATTATAAGGGATATGCAAAAGGTAACTAATTTTTTTTATCTTTAATTTAATTTGGAGAAAAGACATAAAGTAACACCTGAAGTTGTCCCGAATTTTCAAAAAGACACCTAAACTATACAAGCGTCCTATTACCCCCTATATAATTATGAACAGATATTATTACATCATTTATTGTCTACCTGGCATGGAGAGTGTATGCACTCTCTTAAAGAGCGTGAACAAACAAAAAAAAGCGAATATAATTTTATGTTTGCAAGTATTTTGCTATAAAATACATTTTCTTATTTTTCTTGTTATTTTAACTTTTTCTCCTTATTATTTTTTTCTTTTTCTTTCTTCCTTCTTCTTCAAAAAATCATTTTCATCTTTATTGAAGCTCCTTACTTTAAATGTCTCTTTTTATCACAATTTCATCTCCCCTTTTTACTACTATTAGCTTAACTATCTCTTTAATTTAAAACTATATCTAAACATTATATTATATTCAAATAATTTGATAAGCACATTAAACTCAAGATGATTAGTAGGTATTATTTCATTTTTTTAATCCAAATTTCAATTAAACTTTTTTAAATTTTGGAGAATTATGATTCTTTCAAAATTATCATTTCTAGTTTTGAAATTATATGAATATGAGCTAAATTAATGAGATGATTAGGGAGTATCATATAATTTTTGTTTTATCCAATTTTAATTAAGTTCTTTCAATTTTTGGAAATTAATTTATTCTTTTAAAATTATGATTCTAATTTTAGATTTATATGAAAATGAGTAGTTGAAGATACTTCAAAATTTTAAATTATTTAGAAAAATATTTAATTTTGTTGTCAAGAATTTATTAAAGTATAAATAATATTATGAATAGAATTTGACCGGAGAAGAAGAAGAAGAAAAAGAAAAGAAAATAAAAAAATGGGAGTGAGATTCAATTTGACATGAGAGGTGGGAGGTGAAGAAAAAAAAGAAAATAGAGAAAGCTGGAAGATGAAATGAAATTTAAAATAAATCAAAATTAAAATCTCAAAAGTAAGAGAAAGAGAGAGAGAGAGAAACAAAAAAGATAAAGGAAAAACTTAAAAAGAATTTTTTTTAAATTAAATTAACACGTGTTATGTATTGATTGGTGTGTGAACACACTTGCTTCTTAAAATTTGAGGCTGATCGAAAAATGGTATAATAATACTAATTCATAGTTGTTTAGTGGGGTAATAGGATAATTACAAAGTTAAAGTGTCTTTTTAAAAATTCGGGACAACTTTAATGGTTACTTTATGTCTTTTCTCTTCACTTTGATCAAAATTTAAGTATCTTGCCTTATTATTTTGCTTTGCAACTAAAGAGACTAATAGCTGTTGTAGATGAACTATTTCCAGAATGAGAGCACAGAACCTGTCTTAGACACATATTAGCAAATTGGTCTTTGGACTTGTGCTAAATCCACATTTGAGGCACAATTTGAGTATAATATAAATGCCCTATCCAAGATAGGAACATGTATTGTTGAAGCTCTTTATCAAATACAACAAGTAGACATGATGGTGCAAACCTTTTTTCCAAACATTTTCAAAGTGTGATAGTATAGATAACAATATGACAAATAGTTTCAAATACTTGAATCTTGGGAACTAGGAACAAGAATATTGTAACTATGTCGGAAGAAATTAAAGTTAAGGTGATGAGTAGGGTGAGTAAGTCAAGAGAACTTGCTGAAATATGGACAAATGGAAGTCTCCACTGACAATAATGGTATTCAATATCAATGTAATAAGATCAATGCAGTGCAACATTGAATGGAATGGTGATGTTGGATTTAAAGTATTGAAGGGGTATACAAGCATACTGTTAACTTGGGTCAACAAAAATGTAGCTGCAGATCTTGGAATAAAAAGACATCCCATGTGCACATGGTATAGCAGCAATGAACCACTTGTACATGGATGCATCACAAGCAATTTCAAGGTGGTATAGAAAAGATACATATCTGAAGACATATTCTCATTTCATTCAATCAGTCCCAAACATGAAATGTGGCTTGAAAGCAGAAACCCAATGGTTGAACCACCTGAAGCAAGACAAATGCCTGGTAGGCCACAAAAGAAATTGGTCAAGTGAGAAAATCTTGAAAGTTGCCAAGAATGGGGATAGTAATGACATGTTCTATTTGCAAAGCAAATCATAACAAGAGGAATTGTCCAAAAAATCCTAAATCTAAGTATACACCAACACCTACTCAAGAGGTACATTCATATTGATTTGCTTTTATAAATTAGATTAGGTTACTTATTAAATTAATCTCTTGTTGCATTCTTTTTTCACTCACATTAGTCCACCACTGGAAAAAAGAGGGGTATAGGTCACTATGAAAGAGCAAGCACCAATAAGACTGGTACAAACAATAACAACACCTGGTACAAGAAGAGGTGCAGGAAATGGTTATAGCAAGAGGCCAAAAATTGTTGGACAAGGTATATTTGTTGTTGATACTGAATATTCATTATAAATGTAAGTGTCTTATAAAACTATCAAAATTATATTTGCCTTTTAAATGAGTCCCATAATAATTATGTTGTTAATATTGCACCAAGGATTGTTTAGCAGTGGGAGGGTTAATATTGTGTATGGTGAGTTTTGCGCATGTGAAAGGTAATATTTGTTTTAAACCTACCAAGGACTAAAGTGGAAAGGCAAACATGCCATGACTCAAAGAGAACTTCAAGTCCAACGTGTTATGCATCGTATTCAAATCAGATAAAAAACTACTGGCATTCAAACAAGGGCACAAGCTAAGGAAAAATCATCCTCAAAGAAAACTTCTTAGTTGTGTGGTTGTAACAACCAAACTTAAATTTTTTTTTATTTGGTGCTTGTGTGGTTGTTCAACCAAACTTAAAGTTGTGGTTGTTTTGTGTTTTGGTGCTTGTGTGGTTGTTCAACCAAACTTAACGTAGTGGTTATTTTGTGTTTTGGTACTTGTGTGGATGTTCAACCAAACTTAAAGTAGTGACTGATTTTTGTTTTGCTGGTTAACTTAAGTTATTGTAGTTGTTGGTTGAAACAATGAAACACTATGATGTTTCTATTTGATGGTCAAGAAAACACTAGTTATGTTATGTCTTTATGTTAGGTTGTTTTCATGTTATTATTTTGTGTTATCATCATATTACCTATTAAATGTAACTGTAATTTTATGAAAAAAGGACAAGTCAACTGAACATACACAAAGATATATATATATATATATATATATATATATATATATATATATATATAATATATAACTTTAATCAACAGAAACATACATCATTAGAACACCAAACCAAACTAATCCACAAAATGAGAACCCTAGAACCAAATGATCTTGCCTTAATAACAATTGCATTCACAAAAAAGTTTAAATGACACACTAAATAAAAGAAAAATATCACATTACATATTAAACTAATACCTAAAATCAGTTTCAACATCCATCTACATTTCAATTGTTCTTCTTGTTTGTTGGTCTTCTTCAAAAAACCCAATATCACAATATTTGCTTGGCTAGGAAATTCAGGATCATACCAATCAAAAAAATTACAAGGATTTCAAAATGAGGACTGCATTTCAAAAAATCAAAGTTAAAAAATTGCATAATACGAACTTGGCAAATAAAAAGCAAAAAAATGAAAAACAATACATACCCCATATTACAACTGATAAATCTACGTTCGGGATTGTCATTTATCCATAAAATTTTCAGAATTGGAGGATCCCCACATAGAAAACAAAGTGTCCTATTATAATTCATGAATTTAGCAATAGCAATTAAAATTAAAAAAAAAAGAAAAATTCTGAAATTTTAAAATGGAGAAGGGATAAGGTAGAATAAATAGTTAGAGAATAAAGAGAGAGAAATCATTAAAACAAGCCAAATATTAAAGAAACATAGAATTTTACGTATATTACTATTGTAGCTTTATGATGTGGCAAACAATCGCTCTCTCACGCGCCTTATAGAGTGTGATTTCACTTTCTACACCAGGTGGACAGAAAAGATGCACGCGTTAGATGAATAAAAAATTTCGAGGGGGGTGATTAAAACGAAATAAAATCTGAATGTACACTGAATAAAAAGCTTCAAGTTCAGGGGGTAATGTATACTTTTGCCACTTTTATATGGTTAGTAATGTGAATTGCATCATTAACATAATTTGATAAACTAATGTCCTTTGATCGGTGCCAATTTGATTTGAATATAAGAAAATGAGCTTATAAGAATTTCATGTGTTTTATTTTACTGATCTTCGATGAAAGAGGTTGTATAACTAAAAGTAACATTTATAATTGAACTTAATAATTCATTTATATATTTGATGAACCTTGAAAGAATTCAACAAAAATATGCATTTCTTATTTGGCATCGTTAAACAGTTAACAACCACAAAAAACACGTTAGAATCGCGCAACATACATTGTTGGTGTGCTTTCGATGCTCAAATCTATATAAAATATAGATAGCAAAGGTCAATCTGTTTGGCAATTCCAACCATAAAGAATTGCTTAGGCATTTACTTTCTCATAATTCAACTTCGAGACAATCAAAGGCATTATACCTTAGTATCTCTCGAACTTCTAATCTTATATAAAATAGTAGTTAGCAGAGGTCATTCTGTTTGGTGTTCCCTCGTGTAAAGAGCTACTTTTGCATTGGATTTCTCTCATTAGCTAATTACCGAGGCAAAATTATCTCTCTCAGAAGTCAAGCATGAATAATACCTTAGTTAGTAGCCAGAACCAGAGAGTTAAAGCACCTAAGGCCAAAGAAGTTCTTCAACTTATTTTCGTCGTAGTTATTTGCATCTGATTTCAGTGTGAGATTCAAAATTTCCAAAATGGAGATTCTGAACATGAAGACAAAAGCTATATGGAGAAATCTAAATATGTTGTAAACAGTTCTGAAGAAGAATTTCAGGCAAATGAAACAGAAATCGAAAATTTCGGTAATGAAGTCCATGTTAAAGAATGACAAAAGTTCCACATCGGTGGTTAATGAGATGATGGACTCCTTATATGGCATGGACAATCCTCCTCCCTTTGATCTAGCTTTTGAGGTTTGAGTTAGGACTCAGACGTAGTTTAACATGGTACTTCTAATATAAGTATATTGTTGCTATCACTGAGGAGACAAAAGATCTTTCTAAGCTTTCCATCAAAGATCTAGCTGGATCATTTCGTACACACGAGAAACAAAGATTTTTTCGTGAAGATCAACTAAAATAGACGACTTTCCAGTCCAGAGCAAATGAGAATTCTCAAAATTTCACAAAAAATTATTAAACGAAAAATTACAAGACAAAAAAAGAAACAGGATCATGATGGTCTTCTAAGAAGGTTGAAGAAAAAAATGAGAAAAACTCTAGTCTTTTTCGTAAAGTTTGCAAAAAGACTAATCTCACTGCAGAAAAATGTGGGCACAAAGGCAAGCATCAATGTAACTTTTGTTAAAAGTTTGGCCACATTGAGAAGGATTGTTGGCACAAGAAACGAGAGCAAGCAAATTTTTGTGAAAAACAGGATGAAGAAATGGAAGAAAACCTTTTCTTATAGTTATTTTAATTAATTATTTTGGCTTTATTATTTTATATCTCCGCTAACAACTTGCTAATGTTAATCAGTTTGCTGATTCTTGTATCCTCTATCTAAAATAGGGAAGTGCTTGTGTAATCATGGGGAAACATTTCACACCGTTTAAATAGTTTCTTAGGACAGTGCCTAACATGACTCAAATATTTATCTATTTTCTGCACGATATTTACATATCTTCGTCGTAATATTCATCTTATTTTAAGGAGTATTATTTTGCTGAATAATAAAATTATTTATTATTATTATTTTGAAATTTTAATTATTTTCCTAATAATCTAAGAAACTCTGATATATAATATGTCCTGAAATTACTGATGGAATGAAGGATACTAATGTTGCTGCTATCTTGACTTGTATTGTTCAAGTCATTATGCCGGAGGCTTATAATAAAATAAATTACAGTTACGTATATAGACATGGTTACAAGTCCAATGCTAATAACCTTCATGAAAAATACACGTCAATGCAAAATAATGTTGAAAAGAAATGACAATCCCGCTATGCTTAATATAAATTTGGCTGAAACAGATGATATCATTATTGCGGTCATTTCAGAAATAAATGTTGTGCCCAATATGAGAAATTTGGTGATAGACTCTAGTGCTACTAGGCACATTTGTATAAATAAAAATAGTTGTGTCATACACCCAGGTTGAGAAAGGAGAGATATTGATTATTTTGGTGACTCAAGGACATCTAAAGTTATTGGAAAAGGAAAAGTTCTTCTCAAACTCACATCTGATAAATCTTTGATATCGAGTAATGTATTGCATGTTCCTATTATCCAAATTAATTTGATTTCTGTGGGTTTATTAGGAAGAGTTCGAATGCAAATTTCTTTTGAAAATAATGAGGTCATATTGACTAAAATTAATATTTTTGTGGGCTGTTATGGATTTTGTAACTATGATTTATTTGTTCTTCATATTTGTGGATAATTTCAGTGAAATTGTATATGCTTCTGCTTACATGATCGAGCCTATTTCATTATGCCATGCTAGATTATGACATGTTAATGTTTCATATATAAAGAATATGCGATCTCTTGGTTTAATATCTGATTTAGAGTTAAATAATTTTGATAAATATGAAATATGTGTTGAAGTTAAACTCACTAAAAGTCATGTTTTCAGTAGATGGAGAAATTGAATTATTATCATTGTCCCACACTGATTAGAGTGATTTGGAACAAACTATGACTAGAGGTGCTAAAATATTATGTGACTTTTATTGATGATTTTTCCAGATTTACTAAATTGTGTTTACTTAGAAATAAAGATGATGCATTTGATGCTTGTATTGCTTATAAGTCTGAAGTTGAAGCTCAACTTGGTAGGAAAATTAAAAGAATTTGATTTTATAGAGATCGAAAATTTGTGTCTTAAAATGCTTTTATGAAAAAGAAAGGAATTATTCAAGAAGTAACCCCATCTTATTCACATGAGTCTTATGGAGTAGCTGAAAAGGAAAAATAGAACTTTAAAAGAAATGACGAATTTCATTGTAATTAGTTCTAATGCTCCTGATAATTTATGGGGCGAAGCTATTTATTTACGTGTCACTTACATAATAGAATTCCTCAATAAAGAACTTGTTGAACTCCTTATGAGTTGTAGAAAGGTTATAGACCTAACTTGAAATATTCAAAAAGTGTGGGGGTGTCTTGCTAAAGTTCTTTGGTCTGAACCTAAAAAAAGAAAATTTGGTTCTAAAACTGTTAATTGCTGTATATTTATTGGATATGCTGAACATAGTGTTGCATATCGATTTCTTGTTTTGAAAAGTGATGTACTTGATTGAAATTCTATTATTTAGACAAAGAATGTTGAATGTTTTGAACATGTTTTTTCACTATGTGATAAAACTTATAAATAATGAGAATGCCTCTACTATTGAGGAACTGCGAAGGGGCAAAAGTCCTAGAAAATAATATTTTCTTATTGAAATGATTTTCAAACTTTTCTTGTTGACAATGACCATTAAATTATTTCGAAGCTATATCTTCTTTTGATGCTAAATTTTGACAATAAAAATAAAAATTGATTTTATATGAAAATAAAACATCAATTTTGACTGATTTACCTCCTGGCGCAAAACCTATTGGTTGTAACTAAATTTCAAAAAGAAACTTAATCTTGATGGATCTATAGATAAATATAAAGCTCGGTTACTAGCAAAAGAATCTTCTCAAAAATAAAATTGATTATTTTGATACATTTACACTAGTGACCAAAATTTCCTCTATTCAAATTTTAATTATCTTAGCATCAATTCACAAACTTTTTATTCACCGAATGGATGTAAAAATTGGTTTCTTAAATGGTGATTTAGAAGAAGAAATTTATATGGTTCATCCTGAAGGATGTAATATTTCTAGAAATCTAGAAATAAAGTTTGTAAGTTAATTAAGTCTCTTTTATGGCCTAAAACAAGCTCCTAAATAGTGACATGAAAAACTAGATCAAGTCTTATTGATAGACAATTTGACCTATGTAGAATTGGGTAAATGTGTTTATACTAAAATGGTAAACAATGATTATGTGATAATATGTTTATACATTGATGAAATACTTATATTTAGTACAAGTTTAAATATTGTGAATAGTACCAAATTATTTTTGTCTACTTATTTTGATATGAAAGACCTGGATGAAGTAAATAGGAATATGATTTTGAGAGTTAAGGTAATAAGGGGTGAAGATAGTATAATATTGTCACAAGAACATTATGTGAAAATACTTCTTAAATTTTTTTGAATATTTTGAGGTGACACTTGTAGCCATTCCTTATATATGATGCTAACTCTAAATTGATAAGGAATTATGGTGACCCAGTTGCTCAGTGTAAATATGCTCAAATTATTGGAAATTTATTACATTTGATGAATTTTACCAGGTCTGATATTGCCTATGTTGTTTGTAGATTGAGTAGATATACTCATAATCTTAATATTGAGCATTGATTTGCATTGAATAGACCGATGAAATATTTGAGAGGAACCATGAATTATGGTATCAAGTAAAGTGGATTTCCTTCTACTTTAGAAGGATATAGTGAGATGCAGCCTTGATCTCTGATTTAGATGAGACAAAATTCAGTAGCGACTATGTGTTCACCTTAGGTAGTGGCGCAGTATGCTGGACATCGGCTAAACAGACGACCGTTGCTAGATCGACTATGGAGTTAGAGTTTATAGCTCTGAAGCTGCTGGTGCTGAGGCTAAATGGTTAAGAAACTTCTTAACGAATATCCGTTTGATAAATGATGAATTGCCAGCTGATTCCTTTACTGAAGGATAAATTGTTGATCTTTGATGAAGGATGAATTTATGATCACTTTGATAAAGTATGAATTGTTGATCCTTTTGATAAAAGATGAATCGTTCAATGTATATACACTGTGACTGTCAAGTTGCAATTGCTATTGCGAAGAATAAATCTTACAGTTGTAAGAGCAAACACATGAAAATGATGCATGATGTCGTTAAACAATTTCTGAAAGATGAAATAATTGCAATTGATTATGTGAAGTCAGAATTGAATTCAATCGATTCACTGACGAAGCCCGTGGAAAGAAAATTAATTCTTCAGACCTCAATAAAAATGAGTTTAAGACCAATTTTTAGTCAATAGAGATGGTAATACAACCTATGTGATTGGAGATCACATGAAATATGTTTATATGGGTAATAACAAGTCGATATTGGCTCTACGCACTTATTGAGAGTGCTTGAACTGCTACCAAAAATGAGGGATGTGTTATTAACTGTACTCTTAATGAATTCATACTCCTTAATTGAAGAAGGTGTATCCAAAGCAGTGTACACTTGATGAATCACCTGTCTAAGAAGTGGAGTGTGGCCGCTCCTATGAGACTTTGGCCTAGTCGTTAAAGCTCTCATGAATACCAAGCATGCACATGACCTATTGGCGCAGAAACTGCATTTAACAACATTACTGTGGTCGAAATGTGATTGATAAAGTCTCTGATTTACAATTAGAATTATTTGATTCATAGAAATATTATATTTCTCCATGAATTCTATAAATTAAATTTTATCGATCTAAATTTGGTTCATGGTCCGAAAGACACCAAACCTATTGCATTTTGTCCTGAAAATCCTATATTATAAAATCTTTTGAAATAAGTGAGAGATTGTAAGTAAAATATTTAACGTGAATTTATATTTTAAAGGTAAATATTCTAAGGTGTATTGGAGAAGTCTTATTTACTTGGAGACAGAGGCGAACCCAGGATTGAAAAGTTTTGGGTGCACCTATATAAAATATAGCTCAAATATAAGGTCTAAGCTAAACTTAAAATAATAATAGGCTTAAGTGGGATTTGAACCCTGGTCAAAAGGATGGTATCTCTACTTGCTAAGTATTGCCCAAGAGCACTTCTATGTTTTTTATAGGTGCAGTGTTGAATATATCTTACTTTCAACCAATTTTTCAAAATAGATATACATATATACATATAATTTTTTCGGAAGTTACCAAGTGCACGTGCATCCCTACAACATAGGGTGGTTCCGCCCCTGCTTGGAGAAATGGCAATTGAAAGAAAAGTGGTGCCATTCTGCATGCAAGTGTTTGGACAATGGTGCCATTTCCCCCTTCCCCTATAAATACTCTTGCTTCTCCATTAGAAAAAAAAGGGGCAGAGAACTATGTTCTAACAACTTGCTGATGTTAATTAATTTGTTTATTTTTGTATCCTCTATGTAAGATAGGGAAGTACTTATTCAATCTTGGGGAAACATTTTATACCGTTGAAATAGTTTCTTAGGACATTTCCTTAAGCACGACTCAAATATTTATCTATTTTCTACACTAATATTTATGTATTTTCATAGTAATATTCATCTTATTTTCAGAATTACTATTTTAATAAATAATAAAGTTATTTATTATTATTATTGTGAAATTTCAATTATTTTGCCAACAATAAAACTTTTCTATAAATCTCTTAAACATTTCTATTGTCTATATAATCTATAACTTTCAAAATCAAATCAAATTTTGATCTATTTCACGTTGAAAAAGCTTTTCTATTACTTCCTCATTTGTATGTGTTGTTAAAGCTATGATGGGAATATGAATTCCATATCACGCCTCTACTTGCCTAATTTAAATTGTTGTGGCAAATCATCCACCTTTGACATATGCCACAAAACTAAACAAATAACAATATATTTAAGTTACATATACTGACAACCAAACATATCAGTATAATTACATCGTTATTTTTTTCACACTTGTGGTAGATGCCGGTGATGGATGGATTTGCAGCAACAATAAGTAAAGAGGCAAAATGGATTCCCATATTCACATCATAGCTTTAACAGTACATACAAATGTGAAAGTGATAGATAAAATTTTATAAGTGGAAATAGATTTTTATTTACCAAAATCTGTCAAGTTTGATTTGATATTGGAAGCCGTAGATTATACAGAGTATAAAAAGGTTTAAGAGATTATAGGAAAGTCTATTTTATCGAGTCAAGCGGAAACAAACCAATATATTAGGAAAAGCAAAGTTGTTTCAATTGATATTTTTATATTATCCAATAAGAAGATTCAAAGAAATTATATCCGGGAGAGGCTCAAGCGTATTAGTGGCCCAAAGCAAAAATCAAACGAGGCGTTAAACTTAAATTGTTAATAACTTTTATTTAATTTCTTCTTCTAGTTTTCACTTCATAATATAACCGTTCTTATTTTAAATTATATTTCATAAGATATAGTACTGAAAATATGAAATTTCTTCTAATAATCCCTTCATTTTTCAGGAAATGTTTAGTTTTTCTACAAATATTATTTAATATCTTTTAAAAAATAATAACTTATAACCTATTATTAGAAAAAATTAGGCTCCTCAAATTTGGGAGTCTAAGACACATGTATTTTTTAATACTGTCGAGCCACCTCTAATTATACCATACATATTCGTTACCACTACATTAAAGATTTCACCTACAAAGAATCAATTTCTATTTTATATATTTAACCTGAAATTTCGCAGTTCAAAAGTGTTATAATTAATTCTTCAAGAATAACCTTTACGAAAGTCAAAGAAAGAGCTATCTACCTATATGGAGGCTTAAAGAGATCCAAAAGTGTAATGTTGTAGCCTTCGCCTAATTAACTTATTACTTCTTCATGAAAATGATCGAACACATAAAATAATGAGAGTTATTATAAACATAAATTGTTTGGGAGTTATGGGTATTAATACTAACAAATAAAGAGTGAGAGTTGGGAAAATGAAGAGGTGTAAGTTATATAGATGACTTTTTAAAATAAATTAATATTCACAATAATTTAGAAATGAAATAAAAAGTTAAGAAAAAGGGGGGAAAAAATCAATATAGTTCTTGACCAAAGAGGCATACCACATCATCTCTTCTATTTTCAACTTTATTATACATATATAGAGAGAAAGCGAGAGTTTGATTCAATTAATTTACTCGAAAAATTATTACATGTATGAAATATTATAATATGTCTTTTATCAATCATAAAAAAAATACAGTAAAACTTAGTTCCAATCATTTCAATAAAAAATAAATTATTATACTTGAAAATTAACTTAAATACTTAAATATACTACTACTATCAAACTAATACACTAAGAATTTTATCAATAATATTCTTATATAAACAAAATTCGTATAAAAATATAAATAATTCTCTTATCTCATTAATATACATAATGATGAAGAGGAATGTTATGTCATCCATCCAGAGCTATACCCCCAAAAAAGATGTAGAAGAGGAGGGAAACAAGAGGAATTAAATTGAAAGTAATCTAGACAGAGCAATGTTAGCATTTTTGATTTAGATGAGATTACAGATGAGGAGGATAAACAAAGGAGGAGAGTGAGGGAGAGTGGTGAATAAATTGAAAGTAATCTAGACAGAGCAACAAGAGATAAAGATTTATCGCCACTGCAAATAAGACTTCAGGAGAGTGCAAAAGAATGTCAAATGCAGATAAGTCAAACACTCAAATACTAAGGATCAAGGCAAGAAAGATCAAATTTCAAGAGCTATAAACATGAACGTTCATTAATACAAAGTCCTATTCAACAACATATCTCACAATTACTGAAAATGTTTTTGACATTATAGGACTTAAAAAGTTGTGACCATTAAGCTAATTAGTCTAGAATATGACAATTTACAAAAAGTTTTCAAGCAAAAAGCGGGGGTCGTATTGGGAGTTAGAGATCTAGGGTTAGGAAGGAACTCCACAATGAAGTAGGTTAGGAGTGTTTGGATATCTCCACTTATGCTTTAACTAGAAAAATGAATCTGAGAGGAAGAAAATTGAAAAAAGAGGCAGAAAAAAAAAGGCCACTTACATAGAGTTGCGAGATCAACCACACGACTAGGCGCCTCTATCGAAACCACTTCTTGGATCCATTGTTCCACCAAATTATGTCTCTACAGGAGAAATGAGGCGATTAGAAAAGATATAGAGAAAGAAGGATCAAGCTAAAAAAATCTTACCTCTTCAAGTTAAGAAGATTGAATTTCATACAACAACAAGCAACGATATGGGGATAAAGAAAAGGAGTTCAAATTTGGAAAACCTATATTTTAGGGTTTGATATAGAAGTTGGGAATTCCATTTAATGGACTGGGCCAAATTTTTTCTCGTTGTTTTGGGCTGATCAAATTTTTGGATTGGTCTTGTTTTGTACAGACTTATTTGAAATGAATACAAAGATCTGCAACCTCCAATATTTATTTTTTAAAATACTTAACAATATACATGTTTTAAAAGCATTTGTTTAAATTATTAATTGCTCAATAATGTACAAAGATGAGTTTTAATTGAAGACTGATTCAAATTTTGAAATAATTCGATGTAGTCTACTACACTTTTCATTAATTTGTGTGAGTGTGTGTATATAGAAAAACCACCAAATTTATGTTTTTTTTATAAGAGTTTAATGTCATACTAAACACATAAGAAAGAATCTTACAAACGAAAAATACATTAGAAAGACTTCTTTAAAGAAGAGAGAAAAAATACTTATCCAAAAAAGTAATTTCCGACTTCAAACATATGATGATTAGAACAACATTATGTCCACCAACATATATTCTTCCATAGTTCTAGCATCCATAAGCTAGTTCAGAGAATTCATAACTTTTTCTCTCCCTTTCTTCCCAATTTTTACCCCTTAATTTCCTATTATATTCATGTAATTAGTTGGTTTATAGATGATCATTATCTTGTATTGCGTATTTAATTGATGCAAAATTTTAAATTCTTTTGATTTTTATGGCAAAGAAGAGAATGTTGGTTAATGAGTAAATAATGGTGGACACATTATTGGTGAATTGAGTGTAAAATAGTAAAGTACTATTGTTGAACTTCTAATTGCCCTTTATGTAATTAAAATATTACTATTTAATTGGATTTTGATTGTTGTCCGGGGGTATATATTTTTTTGAGGTGGCATCTCGAATATTTCGTAAATTAATGAAATATTAAAGAGATCAAAAGCAAATCATCCTATTTCGAGAAATATGTCATCAATGACCCTTGAATCATAGAGAAATCTTAAGAGAGAAAAGAATCAACCGAGGAACAAATTTGTACCCACAATATTTATCAATAAAACTATGTGTCTTCTTATTTTACTTGTGATTGCAATTTACTTTCTATAACCTTTAAAATTTGTTGCATACAAATTGGCACACCCAATAGGACAAAATCTACCATTCATCTCTTCTCTCACAAATATGCAAATATTAATTAAGCCATAAAACTGCAAAGATGGAAGCTCTATTTCTATGGGTACTTCAAGTCTCATCTTTGAAATTCATCAACTCTACACTTCGACAAGTCTTGAAGTAGGGGTATTTGTAGACATCAAAACTTTGTAAGACTCTACAAGAGGAATTCTATATCAGTTGGGGTTCTTAGAGGCTACCTATCCTAAACCCTAGTCCATGCCTATATAATGGGTAATATATTCTCTTGAAGTGAAATATCAAATAATCCATAAAATCTTGAGATATTCTCAAAATATGCTAAACTCTTCTTCATAATTAAATACTTCTATGAAGATTCATAAATCCTTTCATGGAGATAAAATCTGAATCATGTTAATTTGAGAAATACACCACTAATGACCCTCGAGTTATGGAGATCAAGATCATAAAAACATGAAACATCCTAGTTCAGAAAATATTCCATAAACGGCCCTCTTATCACAGAGCAAATTGGGAGAGAAGAATCAAAAGAACAAACAAAATTGTACCCATATTATTTTCTCAATAATATTTTTGTTTCTTCAGATTTATTTATAGTTGATTGACCATGAAGGAATATGAAATGTGGTCACACACTATGTATTGTTCACTAATGATACTACCATAGGTTAGACTATGTAAATTATATTTTGGCTTAAAAATGTGTCTTTGTGATGTATATATATTCAAAACTTGGGCCTGTTTGGTTAAGATTATGCACTTGTCCTTGACCCAAAATAACGTAAAATAAGTCATAAGTTAGAAAACTAAATAGTTTCTTAAATTTGGAGACTATTAAATTGGTTCACTCGGCTCAACAAGGCTTAGATGTATGAGAAGAGATTGCCTAGCTTTTTTTAATAGATTTGAATCTTGATCTCCCATAGTTTCATTTTAACGGCTAAATTGTCAGTTATTTGTAATTTCCTCTCCTTCCGGAAATTTTCTCAAAAGTTAATAAAACTGTTTTTGAGAGCTCATTATTTTCATTTTAAATCTTAAGCCAGCAAGCTCACCTTCCCCCAAATCCCAAGATATCTTTTAATTTTAAGCCAACAAGCACCTTCCACCAAAACCCAAAAGTTAAGAAAGCTGTCTGTATGGATCGATTAAGATAGCTTACTTTGATTATAGAACAATGTACATTGACTTATCTAATGAATAACATAAGCTTCAATCAAATCTTTCTTTTTTTGTCGGACATAGCCTCACTGTCATGTATATCCAAATAAATCAAGAACCAAATCCATGTCTCACTTCTTTTTTACTTTAAGCTAGAGCTAAGTTTTGGATTGAATTGGGGATACTTATAGCTCTCAATTGCAGTAAATCATCAGTAAATTAAGCAATTAGGCACTAGAAATTTCTCACATGGCTGAGAATAACAACACCTCGAGGCTTCTACCCCTGCTTTTCCAATAAACTAAGCAATCAAGTTGTGTTGACTCTTCTTAGTTCATTCAATCGACAATACAAATTAACTAAAAACAAACTTCAATCATATACAACTATATGTACTCCAACTCAAAGTCGATTGTACCAAAAAGAAAATTTAAATTTTAAGCTAAAATACCCTATCACTCTAACATCTAATAATTGTATTACAGGACACTCATCTACTCTTTTCTTCTATAGATCAGCTTGTACACAGATGCATCAATAGTGCTTATATCGTTTATTAACTTGGGTAAGTTAAAAAAGTGCTTGTAAGCATTTAGTTTTAAGTTAAAACATTAAAAATAAGCCAAAATGTTCAATCTAAACATGTTCTAAGAATTCACTCTTAACCTCAGCAAGATTAACAATATACATCTCTATTTTTATCAAATGGTATCAATTATGCATTCAACACAATAAACTAATGAAGAAGTGAGTTTTACTCCCATTCATACTTCAAACATAACTCGGAAAGCAAAATTTTGAAACTTGATGTCAAGAGAATTATTAAGCTGATCAACAATGGTGATTTGCACCAAAAACAGAATCAAGCCATAACAATCGACTTGGAAGAAGAAAGAAGAAGGAAAGGAAAGGAAGAAGCCATCACGTGTATTGAGTTGTAGAAGATGAAGTTGTGATCTTCCTGTATTGATTCTCACATGTATATATACAAGAGAAATGTGTTTCTATACTCAACAAATACAAAAGATATAAAATGTAAAATGTGTGACTAACTAATTTTCAAATATCTAACTAACTTGATGTGACATCTAACTAACTCTTCTAACTAACACAACTAACATAACTAACAAACTAACTATAATTATATTGTTAATAAGAATCACTTGCTACTGCCATGACAAAACAAATACCCCACGGAAGATCCACCGCCAGATATTGTTAGACCTTGGTAAAACGCCTCTTTGTTAGAAAGTTGCCGCAGTTCTAGTCATCACCAAGAAAAATAGTTGTTTGTGTTGTTACTGTGAATGTCTGCTGGAACATTGTTGGTGTTCATTTTCTTGATTGCGAGCAGTCTGATTGTTAATAGGCTCTACACTTCCAAAAGGGTAGCTCAAAGATCTTTGACCGCCCCCAGCATTCACTCCACGACTCATCCTTATAAATTATTGATTGATCTCTCAACGAAAAATTCAAGCAGTTGACATCAATACCCAAGAGAGACACATATAGGTGTATCTCATTTCTAATAGGATTACCCTGTAAGTTTTGTACATATCAGCAAAATTATTCTTGTAATGGTGCAACCGACAAAGAATATAGCTTGGGAAGGGGACCATAAATTTAGCAGTTAAAGCCTCCAAGTTATTGGACATCATGCCCATCTCCTTCTGTTCCTTCAAAAAAAAATTTTCTATAACAATATGAACTTCTCACTGGCTCACGTTCTTTACTATGACAACCAATTATTTTATAAGTTAAGCTTATTTGAAGATCGAAAAGGGGTGATATTTCTTTAAAACAACGAGCACAAGGCTTGCATTGTACACCATGTCAAGTCACTACTAGTGTCAGAAATTGCAAAGGTTTCCCTTGGGGGCATACCGAGATGGCAGTTTTCATTAAATAATCTCCGAAATCTGGAATGATGTCTGATTGAATAGCGTGATTGACATGTGATGGGATGGATGGAGGCTGTCGTGAAAAAAGATGCTTGGGAGAAAGACCGTTGCATGCAACTTGAAAGCATTGAGAAGGGGTGATGGAAGGCCTATAATAGGAAGAAAGAGGACAATCACGGTGTATAAGATCAAGAGTTAATCCATCTAAACCATGTTCGGTTTTGGCCTTTCTACATGAATTAAAGCAAGTTCTAAAAAGGATAAAAGAAAAAAAAACCTTAAAATTAATTTCTTTGGTTAGGATTTAAGGAGAATAATAGATGGGTGGAAATCAATCGCTAATAGTCTTTAAAAATTTAAATAATAATCATGTCCAGTTGTAAAGGCATTAAAACACAACATTTGGGTTTTTCTAACCTTAGATAATGGAGCAAATTGCATGTCAATCTAAGTCAAAATTACCAATCACATCTTGGCTTTCAAATAGTTTTCCATTTGATCATTAGTGTTTTTGTTTCCGAAACTGAATGTATTCATATGTCCTACATAGGATGGCTTGAGGAATGATTCTTTGCACTCACACAATCACATTCATTTGTCATTTGGATATCCTTTTTAATAGTTCTATATGTGTGGTATTATATATGTTTTATAGTGAATTCTCTGTTTCCATGAGTTGTGATGCAAAACTGAATCTTTCTAAAATGCAAGGCATACCAGTTCCTTGCATCTGGCAACAAACTATGTGGCTATCAGTTGCCTTTCGATGAATACTATGATTTTTCTCTAAAAGATGCTCCATTGTTTAATCACATTAGCTAGTGGATCCACTTAAACTAGAAGTTTATGGTTCTCACCTTGACAAGTAAGAACATCTCTTTTCGGTGTGGGATGGACACCGGATTACATGTTATAGCTCACATGGTCTATGTGTCGGTTAATGGATACTTCCCACAATAATGAACTAAGGTTACTTTTAGTAGTATCTCACACGTGTTTTTGGATTGTTTTTACTTGCATTGACCATGATTATGATTATGTTTTCAACCTCTTATCTTATGTTTTAACTTGGTCGTTGTGTGCCATGAAAAGTCCTTTTAGCATGATTTCATAATTCTTATGCATTGCTATCGTACTTGGTACATTCTACGTACTTACGCATACTATTACCTATGTTGCTTCACTAATATAGGGTCCCTCCCTCCAATTTCTCATCCTCGTGGCTAGTGATCACCTTAGTAGCTTTTGAAGAGTGGTAAGTCCTCATGTTTCGAGGACCAAATCCTTTATTTCTTATTGTCTTACTTTTCGGATATCGTATGCGATGTATGGGTTACGTCTAATAACTCTTTTGATTTACTAGATGGTTTTGAGACTATATTAGACTTCTGCTTTGCTTTGTCAAACTCTTTGATATAAAACTATCTTTGAACTCTCGATAAATTATATTATTATGTTTATGCATGCTAAGTGAGTTGTGTGGGGCCTCTCGAATACGTCATGTCACTTCTAGGATTTACTTTAGATCATGATAAACTTGGTATTAGAGCACAAGGTTTAGAAAGGTCCTAGGAAGGTTCATAAGTCATGTTGAGTAGAGCCTTGTTCATGAGTATGAAGCGCGCCACATTTATGAATGATAAGTTATATAGGAAGTTTCACTTCTTTCATTACTATAAGGCATGCGATAGATTGTAACTTTATATGTCCTTTTTTTTAATTCATATCTGATGTTTTTCCGAATATTGCCCCTAGAAGAGCTTACATTAGGAGAAATATGAATAAGAATGTAGAACAGCAAGCTCCTCATCAAGATCCTTAAGTTCTGATCGACCTTCTGGCCTAACAAGTGACGAATGCAGAGTTTATGGCTGGTTTTCAAGTATTGTCCCAAGCCATGACGGCTCAAGCCAATAAGGAGATTGTCATCCCGGTGAGCCCAAATATCGGTACGACGACATCTTGAGTTATGGACTTCACTAGAAACTAGAACGACTTCTCTAGAGTTTCATGGTTCTAAGGTTGATGAAGATCCTCAAGAGTTCAGTGATGAAGTGTATAAGGTGTTGATGATCATGGAGTGACGCCCGGTGGAAAAGGCAGAATTGGCCACTTACCAACTTAAGGGTGTTTCTTAAGTTTGATTCAATCAATGGAAATGATAGAGGGTGGCTTTCCCCTTGAGATAAGGGAGGAAAAAGTACTTAAATTTTTATCAACCTTCATCTGAAGAAAGCATCAGTGCGAAGAAATATGTTTTTGAGTTCACACAATTGTCTAGGTATGCTACTACTACGGTTGTCGATCCTAGGATAAGGATGAGTAAGTTCATTTCGAGAGTGTCAAATATGGTAATCAAAGAATATCGTACCACCACGCTCATAAATGATATTTACATCTCTTGTTTAATGGTGCATGTTCAACAAATAGAAGAAGTAGAACATAAGGAAAGATCTAGGGAGACAAAGAAGTCAAGGACCATAGATGGTGACTTTTCACATTCAAGGTCTGATGGACATGGTCATTCCAAGTTTTGGTAAAGGTTTTCCGGTCAAGGTTCCTCTAATGCTCCTCCTAAATCTAACAAAGATAGAGTGTCTAACCCCAAACCACAAGGAGGAAACAGTGGTGGATATTCATTATCTACTCGTGCTAAATGTGGAAAGAAGCATGAGGGTAGATGCCTAGATGGTTCTAATGCATGTTTTGATTGTGGAAAAACAGATCACAAGATAAGGGATTGTCCCTCAGGTTTTTAGAATGAAGAAGACAATCACCAATGGGCTTAACCTAATCTTTCAACTAGTTCTTGCGGGAGTAAGAAGCAAAATAGGTCTTATGTACTCTAGATTCATCATGAGCAAGAGGGTTCTCCCGATGTAGTTACCGATATGTTGAAAGTATTTTATCTCGATGTTTACTCTTTGTTTGATCCCGATGCTACCTAGTCTTTTGTAAAACCATATACGGCCATGAGATTTGATATTCTTTTAGATACGTTATTAGACATTTTTTGTCTCTACTCCTATTGGTGAATTTATTTTGGCTAAAAGAGTCTATAGAATTTTTCCTATCTCATTTCCCATAGAGTCACTCATGCTGATCTTGTAGAGATTGATATGCTATTTCGATGTTATTCTTGGTATGGATTGGTTGCATTCTTGTTATGCTTCTATTGATTGTAGAACCCGAGGGGTCAAATTTCAGTTTCTAAATGAGCTTATCCCAGAGTAGAAAGGAGGAAATTTTATGTCGATAGGTTGGTTTTGTTTCTTGTCTTATATATAGAAAGATGATTTATAAGGGTTGCTTAAACCATCTAGTTAGGGTGAGGTATATGGATTCAAAAACCCTACTCTTGAGTCGGTCCCCGTTATTAATAAGTTTTCAAAAGTGTTTCCTGATGATCTACCTAGTACTACTCTTGAAAGGGAAATTAACTTCAGTATTGACCTTCTCAAGACACACAACATATCTTTATTCCTCCTTATCGGATGGCTCTGATAGAACTTAAGGAATTAAAAAAAACAATCGAAAGATTTGTTGGATAAGGGTTTCATCCGACCAAGTATCTCCATGTGGTACTCCAATTTTGTTTATTCGAAAGAAAGATGGTTCACTTTGTATGTGTATCGATTATCGATAGTTGAACAATGTTTAACATTAAGAATAAGTATCATATTCCAATGATAGATGACTTATTTGATCAACTACAAAGAGCAAGTTACTTCTCTAAGATCGACCTCTGGTCGGGTTATCACTAACTGAGGGCAAAAGAGGATGACATCCAAAAAAAAGATTTTCGAACTTGGTATGGTCATTATCATGTTTTGCTGATGTATTTAGGCTTGACTAGTGCTCCTGCTGCATTTATGGACTTGATCAAAATGGAGTTTAGACAATACATCAATATGTTTGTGATTATGTTCATTGATGATATCTTGATATATTCAAGTAGTGGAAATGAGCATACTAATGATTTGAGGATAGTGTTGCAAGTCCTCAAGGACACAACAACTTTTTGCAAAGTTTAGTAAGTGTGAGTTTTGTCTAAGATTTGTGGCTTTTCTTGGTCAAACTATTTTCGGGAAAGGTATTGAGGCAGATCCTAAGAAGAAGAAGCGGTTAAGAATTTTCCTAGATCTTTATCCCCTCAAGGTATTAAAACTTTCTTGGGTTTGACAAGCTACAATAGAAGGTTTTTTAAGAGAGTTAACGACATTAACCTAAAAGAAAGTCAATTTTTTATGGTCAGTAGCTTGTGAGAAGGGTTTTTGGAAATTGAAATATAGACTTACTTCTGCTCCAGTGTTGACATTACAAAGGAGCCTTTTTTTTTGTTGTTTCTTGTGATGCTTCCAGAATTGAGTTAAGATGTGTCCTTATGAAAATTGGGAAAGTCATTGCTATGCCTCAAAGAAACTTAAGGTGCACGAAAAGAACTATCATACCCATGATTTAGAACTAGTGACAGTTGTGTTCGCTTTACAGATCATGAGGTATTACTTATACGTTGTGCATGTTGATGTCTTCACCAACTACAAAAGTTTGAAATATGTGTTTAAATATAAGGATCTAAATCTTTGTCAAGAAGGTAGCTTGAGTTACTAAAGATTTAGAAGGATCGAAATCTTTGGCAATGCAAATGTGGTAGTGGATTCTCTTAGTCGATTGATAATAGGTAGTGTCACTCATATAAAGAATGGTAAGATTGAGTTGGTTTGAGATGTGCATAGATTATCCCGTGTGTTATTCAGTTAGTTGGCTCCACCAAAGGTGGTATTATGGTCCATAATGGTTCACGATTGTCTTTTGTGTCGGAAGTGAAATCTAAGCAAGTCATTGACCCAATATTGATTGAATTGAAGGAAGTGGTTCTTCAAAAGTCAATTGGGGTTTTCTCCCGATGGGGGAGATTAAATGCTCAGATATCAAGGTCATTTATGTGTTCCCAATGTAGATGACTTGAGATAGAAGGTCTTATTAGAGGCCCATATTTCTTGATATTTCATTCACCAAGGAGCCACTAAGAAGTAACGTGACTTATGGAAGGTCTATTGGCAGAATGGGATAAAGAAGGATATTAAGGAATTTGTGGCTAAGTGTTCTTATTGTCAACAAGTCAAGTGGGGAGGCTTGTTCCATGATATTAGCATTCCTACTTTGAAGTAGGGAGATTTAAATATAGACTTCATTTTTCGGTTACCCTGCACGCGGCGACAACATGACTCGATTTAGGTTATAGTAGATCGAATGATGAAATCGGCTCATTTAATTACCATTAAGGTCTATTATTCAGCGGAGGACTATGCTAAGTTGTACTTTAGAGAAATGGCTCGATTGCATAAAATGTCTTGTCCATTATCTCTGATCGTGGTACCCAATTCACTTATTAGTTTTGGAAATCTTTCTAAAAAGGACTTGGTACTCATGTTAAGCTTCGTACGACCTTTCAGCAATAAATAGATGGGCAAGCAGAGCATACTATCCAAACTTTGGAAAATATGTTAAGAGCTTGTGTAATTGACTCCACGGATAATTGGGATGATAATTTGTCTTTGATTGAATTTACGTACAATAATAACTATCACTCAAGCATTGGTATGGCTCCATTTGAGGCTTTATATGGTAGGTGGTGTAGATCTCATTTGAAGTGGATGAAATTGCTTTGATAGGTCCCAACTTGGTACATGAGGCTATCGAGAAAGTTCGGCTTATAAGAGAAAGGTTGAAAATGGCTCAAAGTTGACAAAAGTTTTATGTCGCTTTTAGAAGAAGGGATCTTGAGCTTGATATGAACTATTGAGTCTACTTGAAAATTTCACCCATGAAGGGTGTGATGAGATTTGGAAAGAAAGGGAAGCTTAGTTCTCGTTATGTGGGCACATATCAGATTTTGAGGCATATTGATAAAGTTGCTTATGAAGTTGATGTGCCAAATTACTTGGAATGGGTGTATCTAATTTTCATATCTCCTTGTTGAAGAAATATGTTGGTGATCCAACATCTATAGTACTATTGGAAAGTCTTGGTATAAAGGACAATCGTTCTCATAAAAAGATGTTTCAGTTGAGATTCTAGACCGGAAACTTAGGAAGTTGAGGAATAAAGAAATAACTTCTATATATGATCTTTGAATATATCATATAGTTGAGGGTGCTATGTAGGAAGCCGAGGTCGATATGATATTCCGTTATTCTCATCTCTTTCCTTTTGTTCCTACTCTAGCTTGAGGTATTTAGTTCCTTCTGGTTTACTCTTTTGGTGTCATGTGTCTTAGATATTCTCATGATTTTCTCATTTATGCATGTTCACGAAAAACTTGATTTTTGAGAAATAATGAGTTAACTTGACTGATTTCTTCATGTTATGTGCATTTGAGTATGCATTGCATATAGACCTTATTAGATTATGTTTGAACATGTTCTAGCTTGGAGTTGATATTTGTCGTCGGGTATGTGCACTTATGTAGTTTCATTCATGTAAGGTTGTTAGGTCTAGTTCTTACCCTCTTTATGATGTTTAGAGTTCCATTTGAGGACGAATGTTCCCAAGGGAAGATATTGTAACACCTCGGATTCTAAAAGATTGAAAACCTCTAGGTTTCACAGATCTTGTGTCAGTACAGGAAAAACCTCCGACGGTTTATAGGTCGGACCATGGATCTTGGTGGAACCGTGGTTGGCAAGTTTAAAAGTTCAGAAAATGTCCATTATGGGTACTCTTTTATGGTTCACCAAAATGGTCCTCATTCAATGCATTACTCATAGGTAAGTCTCGCAGGCGAGTCCCAGACTAAGAGAAATTTTAGGATCAATAGTTAGGACCCACGACCATGGTGAACGGTTTGTAAGTGGACCCATAGGCCATACATAGGGTCTTATCGTTGGGGGTCTAAAATGGTGGTCTCTGAACCCACCAACATTCGACCAGGATGGTCTGTGGTAGGACCTACATATCATAAATCAGACCGCAGACATTTATTTTGAAGGGGCTTTTGGGTGTTTTTCTAACTATTCAAATGCAATACTGTGACATTTTACCCTCCACCCTAGGCCCCGATATAATGATTTTAAACCCCCAAACCACCCAAATCAATTAATTCTCCTAAATACCATAGTTGATAAAAATTCGTCCTCCCCAAATCTCTTTCTAAGTAAGAAGAAGAAGTCAAGTCTAGGGTTTAAAGATCAAGTCTTCAAATTCACCATTTGCTTGAGTCTTTGAAATCCGAGGTATGATAGTCTTAACCTATGGAGCTATTTCCTCCATAGGTTTCCTAAAATCTCCAATTTTATAAAGTTATACTCCCAATCAAATTAGGTTTTATTCAATTTGCATGGGTTTATTTCATCGTTGATCTAATTGATTGTTGTATTTGTTCTTACGCATGAATTAAAGTAATTGTGTTCTTTTAAGTTGAATTCCTATGAACTCATGTGTAAACCATATTTTCTAGGCTTTGATGATAAAATGTGGGTTATGATTTATGAAGATGAAGTTATGAAGACATACTCTATGAAATTGATGAAAAATTGTTTAAGTTGCTTTGAGAGTAAAAGCATCACTGTTATTAGTGTGAAACGTTTTCTCACATACTAATCAATACAAATATGGAAGGGTTTTCTCGCATAAAGGTTCTAAGAGTTGAAGGTTTTCTCAACTAAACTTTGAATCAAAATTTAGGAATTATTCTAATGAAACTTAACTTGGATTGGCTACTAGATGTGCCTTCGATGAATGATAAGCCAGTGGGGATTACCCATGTCTCTTAATGATAAGACAAGTAAAGAATAATGACTTTTCTATGGAATTTATACTTAGCACCAAGATGATACTGAGATGGAAGCTAACTCAATATCATCTCGGTGCAAAGCATAAATCCCACGAAGACGTCATTAGTATTTTCTTGCTTTATCATTAAGAGACATTGGTAATCGCCACTTATCTTATCTTCCATGGAAGGCACATCAAGTAGCCAATCCAAGCTAGGTTTCATTAGAATAGCTCCTAAATCTTGATTCAAATTTAGTTAAGAAAACATTTCAACCCTAAGAATCTTTATGTATAAAAATTATTTCATATTCATATGTTGAGTCGTATGTTAGAAATCCTTCCATAACAACAACAAACACATTGATGCTTTACTCTAAAAGCAACTTAAATCATTTTTTTTATCAATTTCATAAAGAACATGCATATCTTCATAAATTCATATTTCATAATTCAAAAACCACCTTTGATCATCATAGTCTAGAAAAATTGGATTATGCATGGGTTCATGGGTGATTCAACTTAAAACATGCAATTACATCAATTCTAGCATTAGAAGACATAAAACAATCAATTGGATCAACATTGAAAGGAACTCATGGCAATTGAATAAAATCTAACTTTATTGAGGAATCTAACTTTACAAAATTTGAGGTTTTAGGAACTCTATGGAGGAAAGAGATCCATTGATAAAGACTATCATATCTTGAAGTTCAAACCCCAAAGGCTATGGTGGATTGGAGAATTGATATTAAAACTAGACTTGTTCTTCTACTTTAGAGAGAGAAATATTTGAGAGGATGAATTTGATCAACTTTTGATAATTTAAGAGAATGAATTCAATCGGGTGATTTAGGAGTAAAAATTCTTATATAAGGCCTAGGGTAGAGGGTAAAACAATATAGTATTAAGTTAAAACAATTTGGAAAAGGTCCAAAGCCCTTTTAAAACACCTGCCAGACCCCGTTGACAGTCGGACCTAAGATCCATAGGTCCAACTACGGACCGTCAAATTTGACCGTCGATAGGGTTCAGAAATATTTTTCTTGACTCTCAAATGACGGGACCCATGTAGGTTTGTTGGTCACCGTACGGTCTACATATGGCCACCGTATGTCTGGGACTCACCTACTAGACCCACCTAAGACTCATACATTGAACAACGGATCTTCTTGATGAATCGTAAAAGGTTATTGGGGTTTAAGATTCGAAATTATTAGAGCTTGCAAACGACGGTTCCCACCTATGTTGTATGGTCCGACCTACGGACCCTTAGTGGTTCCATATATACTGGAACCAGACTCTAAAATTCTGAAAGTTTCCCGTCATTTTAAATTTAAGGTGTTACGGTGGGTCGCAAATAAGGAGGAGGAAGACGTAAGGTCAAAAGAGTAAGAAGAGAGTAAAATTGCTTGTCAGGGTGAATTTAATATTATAGAATAGGACAGGGTAATGGAGGGGGAAACATAATGAAGGTGAAGAGGGATCATGTTTATATAGGTTATCAGATAAATTGCATTTCTAATTTAGAGAAAATCGAGATGTGGAGAAACAAAGGAGGAGAGATAATTGCTCTTTATATGGTTAAAATATGATAATTTAATTAGATTTTGATCTTTCTGGGCCGGGGGATACTATATTTCTTTGAAGGAGCATCTCGAATATTCCGCTTATTCATAAAATATTCAAGAATAGATCAAATTCAAATCATCCTATTCTGATAAATACATCACCGACGACACTAGAATCATGAAAAAATCTTAAGAGAGAAAATAATCAACGGAGGAATAAATTTGTACCCACAATGTTTATCAATAAAACTATGTGTCTTCATGTTTTATTTTTGGTAGTAATTTGTTTTCTATAACCATTAAAATTTACTGCAAAAAAATTGGTACGCCCAATGGGACCAAATCTACCCTTCATCTCTTTCCTCACAAATCAAATCTGCAAATCTAAAGTCATAAAACTGCAAAGATGCAAGCTCTATTTCTATAGATACTTCAAGTCTAGTCTTTGAATTTCATCAAGTTTACACTTTGACAAGCCTTGAAGTATGGGATATTTGTAGACATTGAAACTTTTATCTCTGCAAGAGGAGTTCTATTTCAGTTAGGGTTCTCAGGAGCTACCTTCCCTAAACTCTAGTTCATGCCTATATAAAGAGTAATATATTCCCTTGAAGTGAAATTCGTAATATTTCATAAAATCTTGGAATATCCATAAAGAGATCAAAACGTGCTAGACTTTTATTGATAATCAAATACTTCAAGTAGATTCACAAATCCTTTCATAGAGATAAAGTTTGAATCATCCTAGTTTGAGAAATACGTCACTAATAGCCCTCGAACTATGGAGATCAAGTCTAAATCATATTAGTTTGAGAAATATGCCACTAACGGCCGTCAAATTATGAAACATCCTAGTTCAAAAATATTCTATTAACGACCCTTGAATCACAGAGAAAGTTCAGAGAGAAGAATCAAGGGAACAAACATAGTTGTACCCATATTATTTTATAAATAATATTCTTATTTCTTCAGATTTTATTTATAGTTGATTTATTTTACATATTTTTAAAATTTGTCGCAAACACATCAATTCCAAAATGTCAACTACTAACCAGATTGTCAAACCTACTTCAAGTTATGAATTTTGATTATAACTTTTGCAATCGTAGGAACTAACTTCAATTTCTCTACTTTAACACAAACATCTAAAAGTTTATGCTCCCAAGCCTTCCCAACTTGAAGACTATGTTTCTGCTCTAGTTTATACCTCACTACATCTAGAAAGTATTAAAGAAAAAACTCGATAAAACACAATATAAAAACTTGACTTAAGAAATATAAAACATTAGCATGTAGAGTAGGTTCTTCAATCTTTTTTCTTGTGTTGGTTGCACTTGGATCTTAAAATACTCCGAAAGTCTAAGACCTAAACTAAAGCCTCACATGAAGAGCAAAGACTTAGAACACTCTTTTAAGGTCTAAAACAATGTATTAAAACATTTAGTAAGTGTTTGAGTCGAAACGTTAAGATACGTTCATGACGTCCGGTGAATTCTTAAATAAAGGTTAGTGTGCCTTGGCATGTTTCATAGGGTTTTAAGAGTCAGAATCCAATGAAAATTGGTACAAAAGTTTCAAACATGTATTAGAGTGTGTTTAGGATCGAAACGTCCGGGTACGAATCTCCAAGGACCACCCTAAGGGTCCTTGAGGAGGACCTTCGATTTGGCCAAAAGGTTATTTTTGGCAGTGTGCAATCGACAAGCCAAGCGACGAGCCGTCGACTGATCGACGCTCCATCAATGGATACGTCGTCCAACACTTAGACATTTCCCAAAAATTCCCAAAAATAGACTCTCTGAACTCATCGACGCCTTGCCAGTATGGTGGAGTCGATGCACCTATGGACCGTAGGTCGAGGTCTCGTACGTAGAGTATGTGTTTCAATGTTAAGTTTTTAATTAAGTCATTTAATTGGTTAGTTGGTTAGTTGTTTAATTAAGGGTTAGGGAACTATAAAAGGTCTAACCCGCATTAAACTAACCCAATACACTTTAATTCCCAAACTCAAAAGCCTCTTCCTTCTCTCTACTTTCTCTCTCTATTTCCCAAGACTCCATTAAATATCAATTCAAGGTCACTAGGGCTCCAAGATTTGAACTTTTCTCCATCAATATTCAGTAATATCTAATGTATGGAGGCTCTTCACCTTTGGGACTCCTTTCCCAAAAGGGTTCTTCAGATTTGATTCCAAAAGTTCAGAAACCATGGGTTTCATTATTAATCTGAAATTGATCTTTCAAATTGTATTGTTCTTGGTTTCTTTTGATTATTATGGATATAATATGATTGATTATTAATGAATTAGGGTAGTTCTTGATTTTAGACCTAATTCTATAAAAGAAGAGATCGTGAATAATCCCTATTTTCCATACCCTAGGTTATGAATTGATATTGAATTGGTTAGTGATGGTGCAATTGACTTAGTTCTTGTGTTGATTACTATTATATGATGCTATTAAGTCTATTAATGGATGAATATGGTTGGTTAATTGTAAGACCATATAGGAAGGCTTGTGAAGGTAAATTGGTAAGATTTAATGATCTTGAATCCTTACTTCAATTGGGAGGGCTTGTACTTGATGATGATGTTCAATTGAAGTATTAACTGTGATTAGATTAGATAGGTGATGGTATGATGAATGTAATTGAAATGTCTTGATTATATAGATTTTGATATTATTATTAAGGTATGATGATATAAGATTGATTGTGGATCACTTATGTGCCTTACTATGACATGATGATGATAATATGTTAATCTCGCATATGAGGGTTGTATTGAAAGGAAGTTCTCATGCAATTCCAAATGAGCTAATGATTATGATATGCAAGGGATTATTCTCCTATGGCCTATACTAAGCTATGATGAATAATAAAGGCTTAAAGACGTTTCAAAAAGGACCTTAGCTTAGCACCGAGTGAACTAGTTATGAGAGGTGTCCCTTCCCAATGTGGGAAGGTAGGTTCAGAATGGTTCTAATGATATGGAGATTACAATGCAATTATGCATAAAGAAGGTCTCAAATATGTCTCCTAGTTCTTGAACTATGTTGCCCCTATAGGAATACTAACTAGTGCATCCACCTAGAATGCTATGTTCATGTTATGGTACTACCTTGGCAAGTAGACCACCTTCTTTCGGTGTAGGGTTTCATGATACCGGATTCCGCATTTAGCTCATGTGGTCTATGTCGGTTAAGGCAATTGTTCCCAAAAGTAAAATGAAGTAATAAAGTGAACACTAACTAGGATGACTTAAGAGATTTGACTTAGTCTAGGTAGGGGTATGGTACTCTACCTATACATTGCACTAGTTGTCCTTGAGGGAAGTCCTAGGAGGTTGTTCTTATGTTCTTATAAAGTAAACTATATGCATATGTTGACTTTACATGTTGATGATCCTATATGATGTTAGTTTCACTTATGAACATGTTATTAGTCTATATTGTTAAATATGATGATGACTATTCATGATGCTATGTTATATGAAGTTAGACATTGCTTGTGATCCTTTGTTAGGCTTAATTGGTTGTGTGAGGTTATGGGACTTCACTTGATAATTACACTTGTAAGTTCATAAATGGGTTATGAGTAAGGGTCTTACATATTTTGTAATGTTATAAACTCTTACACATGCTTTGTTGTTATGACCTTATGTAGGAGTTGTTTTTGTTATGTGTTCTAATATGCCACTACACATGTTAACTTTTACTTTACTTGATGATGTTGGTCTTATATTGTATGTGGTCTTGTCTTAATGAATATGTGATCGCTCATATGTGCTCTTGATTGTGCATAAAGGTTTTTCAAAGTAATTAGCATGGTTTTGAACAAATGTCCCTTTTAGCATGATTTCAATGTTTTATGTGCATATGTTTCCATACTTAGTACAAGTGGTGTACTAACCCATATCTCTATGTTTTATACAAATATGTAGGTTTCAGCCATTAGGCCAATTGAAGAAGACTTGGACTCTTTTCTCCAAGTATTGGAAGGTCCTCATGTTCGGGGATGTTACCTTCTCTATGCTCTAGCCTTGAAGTTGTATTGTCATAAAGACATTGTTCATTCCTTTATCATGTGAATATTGATGTAAGCCTATAATGTCATATTGACATTGTATTGGCTATGTCCAACATTTGTACTTGTTTTAGATGGTTCAATATGACACAAAGTATTAGACTAATTTCTATGTATCGACTTGTGTTGTCTCAATGAGAATCATATGTAAGCTTCATACTCAAGGAGTCTAATGCGAGGAGTCTAAGTAAACTCCCTATGTAGTATGCGAGAGGTCTATTTAAACCTCACTATATAGATGCATATGAAAAGTTTTAATTCCTCCGCATTTTTAACCTATTAAGTGTTATGACGAATGCTAAAAGGCTAGTCTTAGTCCTCTTCGAGGACGACGACGCCGGTTACGTCTAGGGGGTGCTCCCCGGTCGTGACAGATCTTTAGTCAGAACACTCTCAAACATGAACTCGTTCTATTCGATTATTTGTAGTTAGTAAATCTATGAGTAATTGCACAAGTCTATCAAAAACCCTTGTTATATTTATAGATGTGAGACTTTTCTTTCTTCAAAAGATACCCTTCCTTCTAAGGATTCCTTTCTCTTTTGGGATTTCATTTGCGACCCTTCCTTGATATTTCTTTCCACATAGGAATCTTCTAAGAAAGGAAAATGTATGCAGTGGGACTCTTATCAGAAATGTGCTCCATCCACCGCCTTAGTACTTTTGCTTTGTTTGGTTGGCGTTCTCCTTATTATAATCAAACTCGGTCTGATAGGAATATGTCATCGCAAAATGTTCCTTTCATTTGTTGCCCTATCTGTCAATCTTCAAAATGATTCTCAATCTAACACCAACTTTATAGTTAAGATCTTCCTATTTTTAGCATAGCATCATAATAGTTCATGGGAGAGAGACCGTCAATTCAAAGGGGATAAATCAAAGGAACCCGTATTTTTCTCCTTTTTCTCATTGGAATAGAGACCGTCAATAGACCCGTAGATGATGGTGGAACGAAAAGTGGATTTGAAATTGGCCGTGGAAGAATAGGAAATATGGTCACATCATATCTATTGTTCACTAATGATACTACCATAGATTAGACTATTTAAATTATAATTTGGCTTAAAACTATGTCTATGTGATGTATAAATATTTGAAACTTGGAGCTAGTTTGGTTAAAGATTATACCATTGTTTTTAACCCAAAATAACACAACTAAGTCATAAGTTAGAAAACTAAATAGGCTCTTAAATTTAGAGACTCTTAAATTGGTTTACACTGCTCAACAAAGCTTAGACACATGAAAAGAGATTGCCTAGTTTTTTAAAAATAAATAGATTTGAATCTTGATCTCCCATAGTTTCATTTTAACGGCTAAATTATCGGTAATTTGTAATTTCCTCTCTCCTTTAAGAAATTTTCTCAAAAGCTAATAGAGCAATTTTTGAGAGCTCATTGTTTTCTTTTTAGATTTTAAGCCAGCAAGCTCACCTTCCTCCAAATCCCAATATATCTTCTAATTTTAATCCAGCAATCTCACCTTCCACCCAAAACCCAAAAAAAACAAAATCTAAACTCAAAAGTTAAGACAGCTATTTATTAGCCAATTTCAACTGCATGCATCGGTTAAAATAGCTTAGTTAGTTATAGAGTAGTGTACATTTATCTCTCTAATGAATAACATATGGTAATATCTTTGAATACTTCAATAAGCCTTATTTTTGTCGGACATAGACTCATTGTCATGTATTACTCTTATATTAGAAAAGGTTTGTTTTAATATGCCTGTTTCATTGCTCTCAAGGATATTTTTGTCTTTCTCATTCTCTACTGTGACTATGTGTCTTCTTCCCATGCTATCAATTTGTCTTTTCAATTCCCTACGTGTCTTTCTCCTATATTATCAATGTATACATTATGTTGTTTGTAATCTTCATTCATGTTCCACCGTCTGTGCACAAGTTCAGTTCTTTTTCTTCAGCATTCTCCAGGTAAGGTTCTTTCATATTTCAATTGAGTTTTTTTTGTGCCATTTTCCTTCTCGTTAAAGTCGAAGTTCCAAGTTGATCTGGGTGTGTGAATGTTTGCTTATTTTTTCATTTGGGTTTGTTATTGATGTTGAATTATCCTTGTATTTGGAAGTACCAATAATTCAATAGTTGTGTTTTCAGTTTCCTGTTATACTTTGGATTGTCAGAAAATTGTTCAGATTCAGATTTTTGTTATATTTTCTCACATGTAGTAATTAATTTGGTCTTTTTCCCATCGAAATTAACTTTGTGGGTTTCTTTATCGGAATTCTTTTGAATTTCCTCTGTTCATGTATGAGTTTCTCATTGGAATCAATTTTCTAGGCTCTTGTGAGTTTAACTTGGAGTTTAAGGATTTTTATTTACTTATACTCGGATTGACCTACTGGTCTATCAGTAGATCTAGGAGTAGTCTTCTAACCTTTAGAATTTAAATTATCGCTATTGTTTTAGTAAATAGTGATGTTGTATTTATGTAAATACTGAACAGAAAGATGACATCAAACTAAATTCGATTGAAACCCAAGTTTTTGTACATACACATGTACAATTCTCCCACGTAAAAGATCTTGTAAACCCATACAAGCCTGGGAGGAAAGCTAAAAATATCTTGATGGCTAAAATGCTTATGTTGGGTTATAATTTTTTACTTCTACTTGCTATTCACTTTGTGATAATTAAAAAAAAAATTGGTTCTTGGCAATTTGGTGTTTGATGCGAGGAAAACTCAAAACTGTATTGTTCTCACTTGTGGGGAAAAAAAAGATATGATGTTCTCCCTTTACTTAGGGCTTGTGTGTAGTATTAGATTGCTAAATCTTGCTGCTATATCGATGATTGGTAGTGCTTTTAATGTAATAAAGAAAATCAACTTTCTTTTATTAGAAAGTCAAATGTTTTTGCACTTGAGCAAGCAATTGTATGCTTTTATCATGGTTGGTTATTGTCATTTGAGTAACACAAAAATTGCATCAATTGAAGAACTACCTTCAGGAAGGTTTCTCAAACATCTCAAACAATTATTCCATATACCAACTTCTTGCTGGTCAACAGAGCTGAAAATCTCTCCCAAAAGTAAAAAATGACTTAAAAGTAGATTTGATGAACTTTTAATTGAATCAAAACAAGTTCTATATTATGGATCTTTATATTGGTCTTTTGGGACATGAATTCTCAATTAATAATTGATTATGGAATATATCAGTGTAGGTGAATTAAGTGCATTGAACAAGGTATAAGTTACCCAAGAAAGTAAGAGTAGTGAGAGAGGTTTATTGGTTTTGATGAAAAAGGTGATAACTTGTTTGAGCTCGAATGTGGAGGAAAAATGGTGGAGTACGGTACCAGCTACTCCAGACAGCATCAAACACAAGCTCAAACAGATTGTGACAAAGTAGGATTGAAAGGTATTCTCTACACGTCTTTTACCTTTTCAATATTCCACGGGTTCGCTACTCGAGTTTATGCTATTTTCATCTTTTTTTCTTCAAAAACATACCAAATTTATTTTTACTTGATAAATGCTATGACGACTAAGCTATTATACCTTATTTGGTTGATGGTATAAATTAATCTCGAGATAAATGTATACCATTAACCAAATATGAGATGTCCAACCTTATACCTCCTTCCAAACGATCAAACATATCAGCTCTTCAAGTTGTATTAATTTAACAAATAAATGCTTCACTCCATACTGAGTTGTTAATTATTTTGTCATTAGGAACATCACTGCTCCTGCACTTAGGTTGACGTAATTTCTTCTACATTTTAAGAGCATAACTTGTGTGATCAAGGATACTGTATTTCTCATTTCATTTCTAAGTTTGCTGGTTATTTTAAGATTTCATTGTTTAAAATAAGCTATTTTGTTCTTAGGGTTTTGCTCTAATTATTAAAAGTATAACTTGTGTGAATCGAAGATATTGACTCATCCATTGCTCATCTTCCTTTGAGTTCTTTCCGCTAAGTTCTTTTGAATTGAGAACACTTATTGTTGTCTTCAATCCAAGCTAAACTACGTTCATATTTGTCAACACTCTATAAATAATATGTGTACATATTATGCTAGCCCATCCAATACAACAGCCTTTACCTGTTGTTGCTAACCCAATTATGGATGCAACTTATCCTGAAACTCAAGTGACAATGTCTCCAGCACATATAATTGGAACACTATCAGACACACAAACATCTGGAAGAAAGCGAGTTGCTCCACGTGATGCCGCTGAAAATAGTGTAGAAAGGAGGCAGAAGAGAATGATTAAAAATAAGGAATTCGTAGCTCGGTCACGAGCAAGAAAGTAGGTCCTTTTTCTTATTTTGCATCTTTTGTGATGTAGTTTTCATCTATGCGCTAGTGAAATTTTACTCTTCTGACTAACAAGCTTACACCCATGAACTTGAGAACAAGGTTTCATTTCTTGATGAGGGGAATGAAAGACTGAAGAGATAAAAGGTAGGATTGTAAATCAAAATAATTCATGCATGAATTCAGTGATAACATTTTCTTCAAACAATTATACATTCTCATTAGTTCCATGTTGGTTGTGATAATCAATCTTTCTCTGTGGAAGAAACTATAGCTGAATCTGGTCTATGAATCTTGTGACGATATTTCCTCATTTAATGGTGTTTTGGAATTGTGCTTGGGCATGCAACTTTTAGAAAATGTTTGTCCCAACCTTTCTTTGCAGATTGGAGGCCTTCGATATGTATTGTTGGGTAGGTGCTTTGACATATAGTAGGACCTGATCAGTCTCTTCTATAAACTACTATGTATGCAAACTACAGTGGTACATATTTAATCAATCCCTATTCATCGGTATACATAGAATTTGATATAATGTTGTCTATTGTTTGACAATTTGGCGAAGCACCCACCTTGTATTTCTACCATTATGCATAAACACGTGCACTAAACTAGACTTCTGTGATAGTTATTTTATTTGATGTCGTCAGTTTACTACTTGCTTATCCCTCGCCTTGCATTTCATTTGACAACAATTGGTGTTGTCATAGAGTTGTTATATAATGTTTTACTATTGATGCTAGAAGGAATCTTGTGAATGAAAAGATATCTACTTTCTCAACTATGTTATATCCTCTTAAACAGGGAAGCTTTTATTTTATATCAAACAATACTAAATGAGTTCTGCAGATAAAAACAGGTCCATTCGTCTCATAAACATTCTCTAACTTGAGCAGTACCATGAATGCAGATAAGTATCTATACCATACTGCCATTTGTAAATTCTTTTGGATTTCAACTGACAATTGTTTCTCTTTATTTTGACTAATTTATACTATGTTTTTGGAATATGGTTGGCATGTTGATAGCGTACACTTTTGTTCCCTACTTTTGAAAAATCGTTGGCTCATATTCGCTGCAACATCAGGTATGACCTAAAATGTTTACAATATACTTGTATCTTGCATGCTCCAATTCATCATTAACTTAGTATGCTTCCTCTTTAGTGTAGCTGATGACTTTAAAATTTCTATTAAGACGGTAGACATGTACTGCTAAATGGGCTTATCTTCTGTATAGACGTTACATTCTTCAATGGACGTCTGAATAGTATACAAAAAGGTATCTTGCTTTGTTTAGAATGAACTAGGACTCTATCCCTCCCATCTCTGCGAACTCTATTTAAGCATTTAGGTATATCCCACTACACTCCATAAACAATGAGGAATAAATGTCAAGACTTAGCATGTCTTGAGTTGCTTAGTCCCTTTAACTATGTAAATCGAACCGCATGTTTACCACCTTAACTATACAATCTGATTATTTTATACAAATGCGACTTTTGTCGAATTGTGGTAAAATTGAAAAAAGAAATGATAATTTGTACTTCTATTGTATCGATTATCATTTTAATGATCAACTTCTCCCATAGTTTTTTAGTTGTTAGAACTATTAAATCATAACATAAAAATGCATACATAGTTAGACAAAAACATATATGTATGACTAAAAATATTCCACTTTGTACCTAAATTCTTTTTCCTCTTCTGATGCTTCTTGATAGGTGCTTACTACTGGAAAGCAGAAAAATGCAGCACTAAGTATATAGTACATGATGTATAATATCCGATGTAAACAAGGAGGCCAAAAAATTGGCTTTGTGTGTTGTGCATTAGCCCAAAACGGTGTCTGTGTGTCTATTTAGCTCGCAAAAATCTTTCAAACGTTGGGCCCGTGCAAGCACGGGCCATATCTTCCTAATATCCAAATAAATCAAGAATCAAGTTCATGTCGCGCTTCTTTCTTACTCGATGCTAGAGCTAATCTTTGGATTGAATTGAGAATACTTGTAGCTCTAAATTTCATAATCATCAGTGGAATCACAACAATCAGAATGTGCCTCTACATCTGTCATATTTCTCTTTACTTCAACACTAAGAAGCTCTCTTTCTCCCATAAATGCTCAATTTTCCCTTTCCATGACTCATCATCACAGAAGTAGCCTCCTGCAAGTAACTAAAATCAAATACAATATTGCAGCCAGAATAAAGCAATTTAATGCATCAAATCTAGGAATTCAATTTTAGTCATATTTAAAAAAAAAAACAATGAAGCTTACAAAAGTCTCGTTTTTATACAAGATTGTGCCAAACTACAAGTCCTTTTTTAATTCTATACTAGAGGGATATAGCATGTGCTTCGTACGGGCCCAACATACATTTTATATTTTAAAGTAGTGAATGCCCGGAGATAAACAAACAATAAGCGGATAAAGACATGTATAAAAAGTATACTAAGAAGAAATTAAAAGCATAAAAGTGCAAAATTCTACAATAAACTACTCAAAAATACAAAAAATGCACAATAAAAGAGCTGGAAATAAAGTACCCGATAGATTGTGACTACAAAATACGTGAACTTGACAAAGAAAAAAACAGAGTAGTAAGAATAAGAAGGAAAAAACCATTTTTCGAACATCCATAAATAGGTGTTTGAAGTACTTTAACTTTAGTAATAATTACACAAATTTATAATAGTTCAACAATTACATACGCCTTCTAAAACTAATGCAAGTCCCAAACTATAGTACATCTAGCTAGTCGGTAAATCACCATCTACTTTTGCAAAACAGTTGTATTATTCATCTCAAATTACAGCTTTCTACAATAAGTCAACCAACTTAATGTAGTCAACGTAACATCTTTCACATCAGTGAAGTGGAGATATCAGAAATCGTGAATTGTTAAATGTTGGAAATAACCAAAAAACACAGTACCAACATGTTACCAAAATGAAAATACATTGAGTTTATTTTTTGCACATCAGCCAATTTTGCATATATCATTTGTTAGATTAAAGAATATTGTATCTACAAATTATTATAGTCAACCATTATAGATATAGCACCCAAATTATGTATTAACTGTTTAATATCTTTAAGCACGCCATATAGATGCTCTTAATACATATTTCTCTATGAGTTTTAGCTGTAATGCGATGCATAGTACGGAATCAGTTTAAACATTCTAGAAACAACGTAGTAGGAGCTTCATGTTACCTTTGGGAAGAAAGTAAACAAACAGAATGATCACAGTATGCTAAAAGCTTTCATATGAGAGATAAGTTTCAGAAATTGTAAAAGAGAGTTATGAATCAACTAATATGAAGCAGAGATCTTGAAGATCTAATGACTCAACTATGTTATTAAGAGAAAGCGTGTAAGATTTAATTATTCCCCTTGAAGACACTCCATAATGGATATTACTCATTCATCCCAAATTAGGAATGTGTTTTCAGTGCTTTTGGAGAGAATAAGTGACCTCAGACAAGGAAGTGGAAGTGCAGAATAGCAGGATGATTTTATTTAGAGCATACATTTGTTTAACTGAAATTTATTAATGAACGATAAGAAAGAAATCATTTCAAATGGAACTCATCAGTCCATCTTAGCATTACCAGAAAAACATAAAAAAGTAAAAAAAAATTGAATCCTCCAAAAATACAAAGTATAATATTTGAGTAGTTGACTCCCTATTATATTAAAGGTGATTGTCCATCTTCAGAAGATGGACACATGAAATAAGGATAAATAAAATTCTCATTTTTTTATAAAGTTTCCCCATAAACAAGATATGAATAGATTTGCAAATCTACCTAAAAATAGTAAGACATATATTCTCTTACCGTAATGAAACTCTTCTATATGTTTAACCAACATTAAAATATCCACTCATCGTTCATCCTGACAATCAAAATTATCTTCTATTTGCGAGGGACTTGCTTGATTAATAGATCGAAGTATTGATTCCACTGCACTGCAATAAAAATGTTTATGGATGTACACTCCATGAAGAACTAAACTCTTTCATTTTTGAGAACCTTTTGAGCATTCAGTGCCTAATCATACATCAAAATATTCATATTCGCTTCAACTTTAGTTTTAGGAAGTTATCAATCAGTCACAGTCATCAACAGTTGGACAAACTATATTAACATAAGTTTTTACTTGTGATGCTCAAGATCAGATATATAGGCATTGTGACACTCAAAATTAGAAATATAAGTATGACATTATTAAATGAAAGAAATTATTACATTGCATGATCAAAAAGAGGAGAGCATAATATTACCTAAATTCAAACAAAGAAATGCATACTTAGCAACCCTTTATATGTAATCCCGTTTGAACTTCTTAGTTTTCTTTTAGCGATAGCTTGTAACCGAAAAATGATAATATACATTCTATAAATAAAATTTGTTTCAAAACGAAAAATAGAATGATATTAATCAAAAGTATTTAGTTTTTCTAGTTATCTTCATTACAAATTAATACAAACAAATGTTAGATGCAACAAAGAGGTTTAAGAAAATCTTAACGATTTTACATGGATCATGTGAAGAAATATTTATAAAATGTCTCCCGCTATATGAATACTTATTTGGTAAAAGTTGAAAACAACGAAAAATATTGCATAGTTAAAGAACATAAGTTAGCATGCAATCTAATACTGAAAATACAAGCCAAAATATGATGATTCCTTAGTAATTTAGCTTGATTCTCTATTCCAAACCTTGAGTAGATGTGATGATTTGATAACAGTTTTCGTCGACTTATGCATATATTTCTTATTTTCTTCTTTGTCCTGCTTCATGTTTTCCAATTGTAGGGAGTATCCTGCTTTTTATTTGAAATTTTTGCAAGGATAATTGACTTATCTTCCTCCCATTCTCTGTTGTCTTTTCTTGTTTTCCCTTCCTTTATGACACTTTGAAAGAAAGCCATGTTAGAGTTTTAGAGTCTGCTATATGATGGGTCCAAAGGCGATTTATTGTTGCATTATTCGACGGCAGTCTACACATGAAGAAATGTGATAAATATAACAACATAGCTATTGTAATTCCGCAAGTGGACTATGGAGAGGGCAAGATGTATGCAGACATTATCCCTATCTTTATGATGGTTTAGATGTGGTTTGCTTTAGACCCTTGACTCAAAAGAAGAGCTCCTGAAAAAATATGCCAGCAAATGAGAAAGAGATAAAGCAAGCAAGTAACTAATAGTAATATACATTAAAAATAAGACAACACATGACTACTTAATAATACTACTGAACTGAAAGTGAGGACGAGGAAGCTATCCCTCCCGCAGACTATTTGTTATTTATTTGCATGTTTTTATGCTTATGTCTTTAAATTTATAGCCTTGAAAGAGTGAAGCATTACTCATTTTCACCGATGAGATATTCATCAATTGGATGAATTACATGTGCCCTTTATTCTTGAACATTTAATGTTTGATATACAGAATATCTAAAACAAAAGGCACCATCGAAGTGAAAGTACTCTATTTGCCCATAATATTTTGATTTTAACTACATGTATATTGAAAATCAAAATAATGTGAAACGAAATAAAAAATTGTTCAAAAGCAATTCTCCAACATAACGACATATTACTTACTATTATTGCTCGATAGTAATAAATACGCCTCTTGAAATGGTGAATGATAAGAAGGTAGAGAACTCCTGTGTTAAAAAACAAGAGAGAGAAACTTGCTTAGTTACTTTAGGCAAATTATCAAACACTTTAATTACATCAAAATTCAACACAAATACGTTTGTAGGAGACTTTATATTATTGTTTGTATTGAAAATAAAAGAAAAAGAAAGACTCAAATCCATAAATCAGCAATCTCTAAGAAAAATAAAATCGAAGTAACTATTTTAACATAAATTCAAATTTTTAACCTCCACCTTTCAAATGAAATCCAACTCCCCGCTCTGACTTCACCTTTGCTCACTTTGACGATAACTCCGAGACTGATAAAATTTGGACGACATTTTAGTACAATAATTGTGAAGCAAAGGGGAACAGAACTATTTTTCTACAATTTTGTAGTACACGTGCTTAACAATTGTGTTGGCAAGTGTTTTCCTGAAGAATGGTGGTATTGCCACGTGAATCTGTGGAGGGGAGAAAGTATCAATTTTATAGTACCAATTTAGAATGTTTTTTGTACAATTTGTTGTTGATGTGTTAGTCCTCATCAAAGTCTCACTTCTAAATAAGGAGGATATATGCACGAATACACTACACTAATTTTGGACCTTGGACCTCTAGCATTTTTTTTATGTTAGATATATGTACTTTGATACCCGATATATGTATATATGCATAAATACATTAATGAGATTGATATCGATACATATGATGAAATCAAATACACTAGATAAAATTGGTTTTGGATACACATATACATAAAATTTATGAAACTAAGATGCATTTTGAAATGTAGAATCACAAAGGGAAATATGTGAGCAGAAGAGAGGAGAGTAGAGCGAGACAGGCAAACAAGAGAGGAGAGAGGAGAGCGAGACAGGAGTGAGTATACAATGTAAATTATAGTTGTATACAATGTATTTGAAATAAATTACACCAAAATTGACCAACATGTATCTGATACATGTTCCAGATTCATCAAAAGTTTATATATCTGCAAATAAACAGATTGTATGAATGATAATTGGATAAACTAATGTGTCTGGACATAATTACAGCCTAAACTGATGGATTTGCGTTGTTTCCTCCTATGAAAAAGACATGTATATCCATTGTTGATAAATCTCATACAAAAAACATATTTGACTTATAGCTATCATATTTGATATCTCTAAATTAACATTAATTTGTTTTATAACTCGTCGTTATGATTGTAACGTCTAATTTTGGATAAATAGCGAAAATATTAGTGTTAAACTCGAAATTATAAAGCAATCAAGACTATCTATCTTCTGTATCATAAATTTGAATGCTCAAATATTGTAGCTAAAACAAAGAGTGACCTGAATATCACTTGTAACATAAAACTAGATGAGTTTTCTTTATGGTTGGGAAAATTATGCAAAATACTCTATAGCCTACAGCTTAAAAATTTGTATTCACGGCTAGAGTTTTTTTCAATTCTTGTTATCGCCTGATTTGTGTAAATCCAAAATTTGTTATAATTCGGTTCCTGATTGTAGAAATGCATAATTTGTATATGCTTACTTTGCTATTTGTATATGCTTTATGAAAACTCTACAATAAACTACCATACGTTGTATATTGCCAAGCGAAATAAACAAACAGAGCTTTGAAAAATTCTTAAATGTGTAAATATAGAATTTGTATATACTTACCATATTTGTATATTCGTAAGCAAAATATACAAACTGTCGAATTCATAGCAAACATATTTATAGTTATAAAGCACAATTAATGAAATTATAGTTATAAAGCCTTATTATGTCTATTATGTTTGCTATTTCTGAAAGTTTCTCTTCTTTATTTCATGTTTTATTCTTTTAACTCATTTTAGCGCCTCTTTATTTATTTTTGGGAAAATACACAAGCACTCCCTCAACCTATGCCAGAACTCCCAGAGACACACTTATACTGTACTAAGGTCCTTTTACCCCCCTGAACTTATTTTATAAGTAATTTCTACCCCTTTTCGGCCTACGTGGCAGTAACTTGAAAAAAAAAGTCAACCAACATTGGGCCCACAAGATAGTATCACGTAGACCAAAAAGGGGTAGAAATTATTAATAAAATAAGTTCAGGGGTAATAAGATCTTAATATAGTATAAGTGTGTCTCTGAGATTTCGAGCATAGGTTGAGGGGATACTTGTACCTTTATTTTTAACTATATGTGCTCATTTGATTATCCTATATTTGACTTTATTGTTTAAATAAGAAAATGATTTTGACGTTTTGAGTTCTTCGAAAAAATCACTAACACGTGATTATGCCATAAAGGGAAGTCATATATATTAACGTTTGGATAAAGTGTTTTGACTTTTATTTCGTTTGATAGATTGGACATAAATATCTAATATCTGAACATAAATACTTCAAGTTCAATCATAAATGTGTCAAAGCCTATATATATGCCAAATTTTAGACATGCTTATATGAACTCGTGAATTCAATTACAAATATTTTTTCTATCTCTATCGCGTATGTTTGAAGTTGAGCCAAAAATAACTACAATATAGCTTTCTTTGCTTCCAACAAGCTAGGTTCTTTTAACTAGGCCATAGTTTAAATAGGAGTTCTGAAATTGGCTATGTTTGCACTTACCCCATGTCCAAGCCCACGGCCCAAGTTAAAAGCAAGAATTAGGGAAGCCTTTTTAAAACCCTAAAGTGTAGCAAGCAAGATCGATAACTGAACTCACAACGGAGGCGCCGCACAGTGGGGGAGAGAGAGAGTCGCCGGAGTAGCAATACCAGAGTGAGAAAAGTATTATTTTCATCATTTAACATTTTTCTGTACTTTCGTTAGTGAACTTTTCTGTGGTGGATTATATTGAAAATTCGTTTGTTTGTTTACAGGACAACAATGGCGGACAAGGCAGTGACTATTAGAACTAGGAAGTTCATGACCAATAGGTTGCTTGCAAGGAAACAATTCGTGAGTTCTTAAATTGTTGATTTGTTATTGAAATCTAAAAATCTGTTCTTTGTTATCCCCTTTTGATTTGTCTTTACGAATTTTTCAGATTATTGATGTCTTGCATCCTGGAAGAGCTAATGTTTCCAAGGTTAGTGTTTTTTTCTTCACGAATAGCTTTCGCTATTTGCTTGCTTGCTTGTTTTGTTTATCCTTTGGTGATTTTCAGTTTAGGTGTTGTTAGAGGAGTGAGAGTGCCAATAACTCTTTAGCTAATACGATCGGCGTTGTGCTAAAATTAAGCAAAATGAATGTAGATATTTCTATAGCTAACCTCAGCTAGTTTAGGATTGAGACAGAGTTGATTGTTGATATTAGGTGTGTCAACTTCTTGCCAAGTGAAAGGACCTAGTTAAGGATCTCTTGTGGAAGCTTAGTTATGATTTTGTGCTATATGGTCTCTTTGGAAATGTTAGAAGAAAAATGCTCCTCATATATATTAGTTGCTATCACTTTTTCATTATCCTGTAATTCCACTCCCAGGGCATGATGCCTTGTATCTTCACAGTCATGCTTAATTTGAACCCTTATCCTTTATATAGGTAGATGTGATTCTGTAGATTTTCATTGCTGACCTGTTTAAACTAATATTTTAGGCTGAGTTGAAAGAGAAGTTGTCAAGGATGTATGAAGTGAAAGATCCAAATGCCATCTTTGTGTTCAAGTTCAGAACCCACTTTGGAGGAGGCAAATCTACTGGCTTTGGTTTGATCTATGATTCTGTTGAGAATGCCAAGAAGTACGAGCCAAAGTACAGGCTGATCAGGGTAAGACATTGCAAGCATGTGCATATGCTCATGTGCTTCAAAGACCTGCAATTGTTATAGTTCTTTCTTTAATTCAAGAATCTTTTTATGTTACCTGTCTAAAGTAAAAATTAAATCTAGAATCTGTTAATTTCTAGTGCTGCAGCTTATACCTTTTGGTTCATTGTGTAGTTTGAAACCAATCAGCAAGGCTATTTGATATAACTGTCACACTTCAGCATTGGTTTTTATTTTTACTTTCTTAATTATGCTTTGATCAGTGTTAGTGTTATATCTGAATGAATAGAAGCTCTAAACTGAAAGATAATCTTATACTATATCTAATGCTTCAAAATACACAAAAGGAAACCTTCTTTGTTTTCCAAACTTTAAAGATACCCTAAGTATGCCTTTTCTATAGTTTAGTTTGGTGGATTGTGCGGGTTTTGATTTCATATAGAATTTGTGGTGCTGGAACTAGAGAAGTAGAGAGAATATAGTATTGATTGTTTATTACATGTGTGTCCATTCGATTCTTAATATTTTTCTCAGGGAATCTCATCTTGTATCTATCTGCCTCTGTGCTAATCCAGTTAGATACTTTTATTGAATCACTATCGAAATCTGGTCATGTGTAATACTTTCTACTTTCATAAGTTTTATTGGATGGTCTATCACTATTATTGGACCACTCACTATCATATGTTTTGAAGCACCTAAATATCTTTCCTCTAACCCTATGCCTTCTGTGTTCAGTGTTTTCCCTTAGTCATTTGAGACTGTTACCTTATTGGAAATGTATGCTGAGCTCGCTCCCCCCCCCCAAAAAAAATGTGCATCAAGTTAAACTGTTTTCTGCATTTATAAGCCAATATGTGTTCTGAGTACCTATCACACAGATGAGAGCAATCTACAATTTATTGAAGTGGTTTTGTTTATAATGTCAGTGATAGTATTATAGTCACCTTAAACACTCCCCTGATGATAAAGATTATCCTTCTTATCATAATATCAGTTATACGAAAATCAAGGACTGCTATGTTGGGTCCAACTTATATTTTCTCCTAATAAATATATTTCTCAACTTTCACAGAACGGATTGGACACTAAGGTGGAGAAGTCCAGGAAGCAAATGAAGGAGAGGAAGAACAGAGCTAAGAAAGTCCGTGGTGTTAAGAAGGTAAACATTGTTGTCTCCGTTTCTATCCTTGCTTGTATGAACAGGAGATAATTACTGTTCTGTTCATAGTTTCATTGTTGTCGTGCTAATGATATTATTCCATGACTTGCAGACAAAGGCTGGAGATGCCAAGAAGAAATGATCTGTTAGTAATTTGTAGACAAAGCAGGAGAAGCGTTTTGTTGCTCCAGTTACATGCCATATCATTTATGCTTTTTATTGGACCTTTTTGTAGACTCTTTTCAATTTTGCTCAGGTTACTCCAGCATATTTTGCATGTGAAAGTTCTATTAGATCATCCATCATCAAAAATGAGTGAATTGTTAGAATATTATTCTCTCTTCAAATATTGCCAAATTGATTTGTCATTCTTACTTGCTTATCATAAGAGGATTTGACATGTGATAATATTTTTGATGAGTTTGAGTAATTTAGATTACATACATTCAATTGAATTTGACCAGCGCGCCTCTAAAATAAGTAGTTGAGTTCTTATACTTAACTCTCTTACTAATCATGTCACTTCAATTGTTCTGCTAGAAAGAATTCTCTTAGCTCTTTACAGAAGTAGAATTTAGTTCTGTTTCTTTTAAGAAGAGAGATTTATTTTTACCCCAAAAAATTCTGAATAAAGCATTTTCTCCCATACAAATTATTGGTGGGCAAAAGATGACGTTTTCTAATAACTGAACTTTAGATTTCTAAAGCATAATCACTACAAATAGTGATTTAAATTTACATAAGTTCGGCCTACATAGATCGTTTTGCTCTTCTCCTCAAATATGGAAAATATATTCTTGTAGGTAGTGGATGTCCAAAAAAAAATAAAATTAAGACTTAAGAGTATTTTATTAAAATAATTTTTAAAATAAGGAATCTGTGTTTATCTATATATAATTACAAAAAAGAAAAATTAAAAATGGTTTTTCAATTGTTTTAATTTTTTCCTTGATTTTTTTTTTTTATATATATAAAATCAAATCAATATCACATATTCATTCTCTAGCAGAAAATCTCTCTACATTTTTTTGTTTTGTTTTTCACTTGATTTCAAATACTCATATTAAAATTCGATTAAACTTGAATTTACGCTAAAAAATTCGAGGAGATTCAAAAAATTATAATTAAATATGAAAAAATACTTATCACTTTATCGCAATTCTAATCGATTAAACCCCCCTACTTGCCGCAGTAGATCCAGCACTGTTTGAAGAGATAAAGTTGATTATTTCCCATTTAAATAAATTTTCTGGATTTTTGGTATTATTATGAAGTAGCAAATTGAAAAAATGAAGCACATTTTTTCATTTTGAAGGACAAGTCCCAAAAAAAGAAAATGAAAACTCATTCATACTGATAAAATGCAGGCAGAGGTGTATGTGGGAAGAAATTAAAAACATTAAAGTCCGACAAACTCTCTGGTTTTGAGAAAGTAACGTATAAAAGGATTGTACAAACACGTGAGAAGCATGCTTTTATGTTGCATTTGGTCGAAAGTATTTTTATTTAATTATTTTTATCATAATAATAAAATAAGTTATCATATAATATCTTAAAATAACTTATTTTAAAATAATTTGTATCAAAATTAATTTTTTTGAAGTAAATTGTTTTATACATCTCTAGGAATAATCTTGAGCAAGTGAATTCTTGATTAGTTTATTTCTGTTTATATCGTAAGATATAATTCCTTTATTCAATATTTACTTTGTTTATATAATGTTCAAAAATAATTACTATTAAGATAAGATTAAAAAGAGTGAATTAGTTTTGTTTTGTTATCTAAAATAATAAATAATTTATTTTTAAAATCACTACAAATAAATGGGATGAAAGGAATATATAAGATGACTTTATTATAAAGCTGTTGAAGTTAACTTCTTCATTTTATTTTATGCATCTTAGTTTTAATGATACATAATTTATAAAATATGTGTATCTTATAAATCTAACACATATTATATAAATTGATAAAATTAAAAATTAATAAACATAAAATAAATAATCTTTTCAAAAGTATAGTTTTTAAAAAATTAAAAACAAAACACATAAGTTGAAATAGAGTAAACAACACATAGAAATATTATTTTTGTGGAAGTGTGAATTAATTAATTAGCTTAGCGGTAGCAACCAGGGGCTTGCCCCTAGTTTTGGAGTTTTTCTTGAATTTGATTATCTCATGATAGCAATTTTCAAACTGCTAAATGATATGATATAGTAGATGAGTTAGTTTTTTATTGATGAAAATTTTATGTTTAAGTTTTAAGTATGAAAAAATTTGAAGAGAAACATTACTCTTTTAATGGGATTTGATGTGTGAATCTAAAATAATCGAGCTTTAATATGAATATCGAACGTCGAATAAAAAAATTATATATCAACCTATTCCATGAAATAAGATACTTATTCTATTTATACTTCATAGGAAGTTGAAAATATATAATAATAATAATAATAATAATAATATTTTTTTATAATACAAACACTCTTATATATATATATTATTAGATAGATAACAACAATTCCAAAGTCAAAAATTCTTGCCCCACATTTTCATTTTTAATATATTAAACAAGCATTTGAACACATTCAAAATTTTTCCCTCTTCTTTTAGCACACAATGAATATTAGATTACGATAGTTCAATGACTAATGACGAATATAACATACAAAGATCAAGATTAAGTCAATAATAGTAAATAATTAATTCAAGTGATTAAGTATAATATTATCACAAAACTAGTTTATAACAAAGTATCATGTAAGATCATTCTTAATATGCTAAAAGAGGTTAACATCCTTGAGTACTCCATGACCTTTCATCCTGAAAAAAGAGGGATTCATAATTTTTTCCCTTTAATTATCGTCTTCAACATTCTAACATTCATTTAAATCTACTCGATTACTTTCGATTTACAAGAATAAAAATCCTTCTAATATCTTTAAATTAAATTTGACTTTACTCGCCATTTAAGTTATAAAATAATAGTAATTCACATAAATGTTAACATTGTGAGTTGAAGATACACAAATTATATGAGCTTTTTTTAAAAAAAAAATCATAATACACATATTAAAATAAAAATTAATTTACTTAAATAATTGGTTCGGTTTGAATCGATTTTCATCCAAATTGTGAGCAATCTAATTTTAAATCTTAAAAAATAATTTAGAGAATAAGTAATTAATCATTAAAAGAAGTAATTTACTTCTTTAATGTTTTTTGCCATTAATTCAAGTATTCAACTATACTTCAAATTTTGTTTTCAACATTATTAATCAAAATATTATCCCAAGGCTGTTCATATTAGGTATAGCAATAAATAATTTTTTGACTATTATTTATTTTAGGAAAAGAGGCAACAAATGGAGGGAAAATGAAAAATAAAATAAAATAATTGATTCTCCCTCCCAAATTACAATTAGTCCTTCTAGCTTCTTACCTCGAAAACGTAAAAAAAAGAAAAAAAATGGTCTCAAAACTTTGTACTAAAATACAAGAAAACCCACTTTTCTCCTCTCAAACAGTCTCTGCCAATTTCTACTAAAACCCACAAATTTCTTTTCTCTCACTAAAACCCCAAATCGTAACGCTTTTTAATTGAAGCTCAAAATCTTCTATGATGTCTCTGCTTCACCGATTTCATGGTCCTTGAAGATTTATTGGTGAGCTGAAATCTTTTTTTTTTTTTTGAATTAATTGGGTGTACTGTTTTAGGGGTTTTTGTGGTTATTTATTTGATGGGGTTTGTGTAAAAATCTAGTCTTTTTTGGTTGATAGAGAAAAGAGGATCAAGAATGGATGAGGGGTTGATAAGTGGTAGTGTAGAGAAACATGGGTTGGATTTGAATAGGGATCCGTCTGAGCTGATGGAGACTGATTTGACTGTGATTGACTTGAATTCTAGGCAAGATCTTGATTTGAATGAGTCTGTTAAGGAGGTATGTGAGAATGAAGATGGAATTAAAGGTGTCATTGTTGATGTTGATGAGGGTGATAAGGTTGAGGTAGGTGTTGGTAAAGTTGGGGAGGAGGTTGAGGAGGAGAATGTAGTGGAAGTTGTTGTTAAGAGGAAACGAGGGAGACCGAAGAGGGTGGTGGGTTCAGCTCATTTGGAGCTTGAGAAGAAGGGTTTGGGTTTGATGTCAAGTGGGTTGACTCCATCTGAGGAAAAAAAGTGTGATAAGGGAACTGCTGTTGGAAATGGCAAAGAGGGTCAAATTGAGGACAATGTAGCTGGTGAGCCACACAGCAAGGGTGATGCCACAAAGGTCAAAGGGCGGAGAGGGAGGAAAAAGAAGGGGTTGGTTGCTTCTTCACCAGGAGGACAAACTAAGGAAGGACGTGATGATTTGGTAGGTTTTGAAGGTGGCAAAACAATGAAGGTGGAGGATGGCATTGATGCCAGTACCCAAGTGCATGTTGATGAAAGCAATGTCAAGGGCCAGGATACGCCTGGCAGGAGAGGCAGTGGAAGGAAAAGACTTAAAGTGGATTATACTGAATTGCACGAAGATGAATTCACTGACGATGAAGAAATTGATGCCAGAACTGATCAGTGTGAGGTTAAGCCTGTAAGGAGAGGCAGAGGGAGGAAAAGAATGGAAGTGGAGGGTATTGAGTGTCTTGATGATGATGATCAAGTGAAAAGACAGAAGGTGAACCCTATGGGTCAGTTTAAAAGGGTCTTGAGATCCCAGACACTGGCAGTTACTGATGGTGAGAAGGATGTTTTTGAAGTGAAGGATGCAGGTGTGTCCAGTCCAAAAATAGATAATAAGATTGATCCTTCTGACAAAATACTTAAGACTAGGGTAAACGATAATGCAACCCCGAAAAAGAGGGGAAGGCCAAAGTTAAAGGGCCGTCGTGGACGACCTACGAAGATGCAAGGGAGAAATGAAATTTCCAGTCTGACAAGTAGCCAAACGAATAAATCGAGGGGTCCCAAGAGGGGCATGAATTATGAAAAAGCAGATGGTTCTGTTAGGAGCTCAAAACATCTAAATGTTAGTCAGACAAGTGGTGTGGAAGGGGTGGTTAACACCAGAAAGGAGAAAGACACTGATCAAGCAAATGATGAAGCTAATTATGAGGGTCCTAGAGATGGTCATAATAGAAGGCTCAGCAGTAATCCATATCGTGCAAAGAAAAGTAAATTGAAAAGAAGCAAGCCTGAGGTGATGGAATCGGGTCTTAGGGAACAAAAGCAGGTAATTAGAAATCAGATAATTGATATGCTTGTGAAGGCAGGTTGGAATATTGAGTACAGGCCCAGGCTAACGAGAGAGTATAGTGATGCAATTTTTTATGATCCGGAAGGAAGGCAACATTGGTCAGTCACTTTGGCATACAAGAAGCTCAAACAGAAAGTTGAAGCTGGGGATGCTGACGATAAGACTAATTCTGCGTTTACTCCTATTCCGGAGGAGGTATTTAGCACATTGTTCAGAGTTAGGAAAGACAAAGAGATCAAGGGAAAAAAGAAGAAAAAAGATGCTGGAAGTAAAATGAGCAAGAAAATGACCAACAAGAAGTTATCCAAGAAGCTATCTGCCAAAAACAACTCAGATAATAAAGGAAGTGTTGGTTCCAAAACAGGATACAACTCAAATGTGGCAGTACGGAGAAAAAAGTTGGGACCAAATACAGAAGATGGACAACGCAGAAAGCCCTGTGCTCTATTGGCTCGTAGCTCTCAGGGAGGGGTTGATTCAGATGGTGATGAGTTTATACTGTATGATGGGAAGCGCACTCTTTTAGCGTGGATGATTGATTTAGGAGTTATTCAGTGTGATGCTCAGGTGCACTACGTTAATGGAGGAAGAAAAAAAGTGAGGCATGAAGGAAAGATCAAGGGAGATGGAATTTGTTGTGGCTGTTGTGGTGAGACACTGAAGCTTGCTGATTTTGAATCTCATGCTGGAAGTAAGCTGGGCAGGCCATTTCAGAATGTGATTCTGCAGTCAGGACAGTCTCTTCTGCAATGTCTAGTAGACTCATGGAATAAGCAGAAAGAAATTGATCCTATTGCATTTCATTCCGTGGATATTGTTGGTGATGACCCCAATGATGATACATGCAACATTTGTGGAGATGGGGGTGACTTGATATGTTGTGATAGTTGCCCCTCAACTTTCCACCAGAGCTGCTTAGATATTCAAGTAAGACTCTTCTTCTATCCTTTTGTTCCGTGTTTTCTTTCTTCTGTATTGTCTTAGTTTTACTTCAATCTATGCTCAAAGAATATGATAATATTCTCTAGTCACTTCTGTTAATCCTGAAAAGAGTACAATGCTCTTTTTCTTCAATATATTTACGTTTGGATAATATATGTTAGGAAGACTATCTTAATTGATTTCCTAGTAAAGATTTTGTATAGATTAGTGCCATACCTCTTCCAGGTTTGATTTAGGTTCGAAAGGAAACAGAGAGTCAGCAATGGAGCAAAGTGGAAAATCCACTGCTTGGCCCTTGGATAGTGTAGAAAGGCTTACCATATAAAGAAAGATCAAAACAGAAGTGTAAACAGTAGAAAGATTTAGGTATGTTCATGGGAATATATTGCATATTCTTTTGTTTGTTCAAGAAGATAGTACTTCCAGTATTAAAAATGTGGCTTGAGTTTTTGTTCAGCTCTGGGTTTCATATTATTTATCAAAAGGAAAAAGTATTGCCTCAGTTCCAGCTTTACTCTTATAAGTCATGGATGTTGGTTGTAAGAATGAGAAAAGGAGGTTCTTGGACCACCTATTAGATGGCTGGCTAAAGGAATAGTTGGTCATTTCAAATTGTAATCCCTGGTACTCTCCTAACTTAGAGTATGTCTGGATGAGCTTATGACTATAAGCTAAAAGCCATAAGTTGGGAATATTTTTGTATTTTGGCTTAAAAACACTTTTTTTTGTTTTACTCAAACACTGCAAAAATGCTTTAAAACTATTTTAGCTTAAAAGCACCTAAAATAAGCCAGTCCAGATGGGCTCTTTTAGAGAATAGTAACTGTGTATTTTATCCAAACAGTACTTAGGTAGTACACTTAACCATACATACAATTGGAACTCTAGAATGTTCATACTTCTATCTATAATCAATCAAGGACATCAATGATAGAAATAGTGTCATTAGAGTAGAACAGATTACACCCAAAAGAAAGCATAAGATAAAATCTAGCTTAATCTTTTGCATATCATTTTCTGTGCCCTCAAAGCACTTGGAATTTCTCTCCTTCCTCACTGTCCACCAGATACATGCAGGGATAAGTCTCCATCTAAATCCAAACTGGCCTTTACTCATAAAATTGTTGAGCATAAGCATGTCTTATTGTTTTTGAATGTGTTGCAGAAGTTACCTTCTGGAGATTGGAGATGTGTTTATTGTTCATGCAAATTCTGTGGGACAGTTGTCAGAAACTCCTCAGAGAATGATGTTCAGGATGGCATGGCAGTATCTGAGTTGTTAACATGCCATTTGTGTGAGGGAAAATGTAATTTCAAATCCTCTTTTGTTAGTTATTTTTTTTCTCTAAATTTGTAAAATGAATTCGATGAACTAGACAAATTTGTCTGCTTTGGCTTTTGCAGTCCATTTGCCTTGTGTCCCTGGTGACAGTGCTCTTGGTTTTGATACTAAAGATCTATCGTTTTGCGGAAAGGGATGCCAGAAGGTATTGTACTTGTCCAATTAAATAGATTGCAGTTTTTGCAACTTCTACTTCACATTGTTCCAGCCTTGAAGAAGTTATTTAGTTCATTTGTCTGTCACATGCACTAAAATAAAATTGTTGAAAAAGAAGAGAGAAGTTCCAAATCGCTCTCCAATCCTCTGATGTATTCCTGCATGTATATTATCTAGAACTTTCTTCCTCAGACTGAGAGTAAATTATATTTATGCAATTTGTATATACATATACATATGAGTTTCTATGCACTATGCAGTGAAATAATCTCACCTGTTCTTCAACAGATTTTTGAAGGCCTGCAGGTGCTTCTTGGTGTAAAGCATGACTTGGATGAAGGATTTTGTTGGAGACTTCTTCAACATCGTGATTTTGGCAGGGATACAAATTTGACTGACGATCTAGTAGACATTGAATGCAATTGCAAGTTAGCTGTTGCTTTCTCCATCATGAATGAGTGTTTTGTGCCCATTGTTGACCAGCGAAGTAAAATCAATGTAATTCAGAGTGTTGTTTATAGCTGCGGGTGAGCATCTCTGAAGATTGTGATGATATGTTCTCATGAATTTATATTAAGAAATGACATAACTAATTTGTTGCTATTATGACTTTTTCTGTTCCTGTCTACTCATGCTTTGTTTAAAAGTAATGCCATTTAATGAATTCCATATAGAGTTTATTTCTTTTGTTAGTTCTAGATATGAAGTGTGGAAGTGTTTGTTGTTATTGGATCACTGAGTTTTGTCCAGATGGCGATAGAACAATTAGTAATTCCCCTGCTCAAGCTAATAACTTCTAATTTTCTTTTTTCTTGTTAACTCAAATCATCAGGTCATGTTGATTATATTGATGTGATATCATTTTTTAGTTTTTTCCACTGAAAATACTATCTATACCTTTTCATTGAATTCTAAATTTTGATTCTGTTTTCTTAGTACCAAAAATTTTCAAGTTGTCCTTGTTTTTAATACTACAGTTGAACACTAAATGATTCCAGTGATGGTGTACATGGTTGATAATTAAGGCACTTATCTTTCTTCTATAAGTTATTATGAAGAATTTATCCTTATTTTCCTCTTTTGATACCAGGTCAAACTTTAGGCGGCTGAACTACAAAGGGTTCTATACTATTGTTCTTGAGAAGGGTGATGAACTTATCTGTGCTGCATCCATAAGGTGAGTGTTAGTTGAAGTTTTTTTGTCTTCGTTGGAGTATTTTCTATTCATAGTGATCATATTTCTGTATTGCATCCAAGTGCTTCATGACCAAAGCATATTTTTTTTTTTTGGCACCACACCTGGAATCCCCTGTCTAGGAGTCAACAGTGGCTCTGTCTCACATTTGCTCCCATAATGACTCCAATCCCTAACCTCATGCTTGGAGGTTGAGGTCTTTTCCGCTACATAAGCAGTGAAGAAGCAAACTTGAATTGTGGCAGCATTTTTAGCATCAGCTGAAGAATCAAGTGAATTGTTATGACTGAATCTGTTAACTTGAAACCTGCAATATTTATTACTGAAAAGCTGGGCATTGCTGTGGTAGCTCTGAGCATCCTAGGTCCCAGAACTTGACGGCTCTATGCCCAGAAAAGGATGCCTCAAGGACGTGTGCATATTAATAGGCAGAAACTGGGAGCCTCAGCCCTTCAACATCCAAAAATAGTTGCATCAATACCAGAAAAGTTCTACTGCTTTGTTCTAGAAGAACGGTCCCAATAAAGATACTTAGTGATAATATGATCTAGGCTATCCTTGCTATGGATTACTTGGTTATTGTATTTGGTTTGTTTGTGGCTAGGTTTGTTGTGATTAATTGACATATTACTTTTTCGTAGTTAGCATTCTGGAGGCACTTGAATGGACAGCTGTAAAATGAGTGATTCTCGTCCTTCTTGAATAGTCAGTGTAGAATCAGTAAAGGTTGTGATTGATGTAGGTGAAAACTTGATAGGTTATCAAATGGCCAAACTACCTAATTTATTTTATTCGATATTTAGTTACCATCCCAGGTGGATTGAGAAGTTGGCCACAAGTACTAGTTGTATGCTGTGATATCTTTGTCCTTCAGGAAGGCAGGAAAGAACATCATAATCTTTTATACTATAAGCTACCCCGTTTTAGTTTGTTTGGTTGATTTTGACTTGACATGGAGTTTTAGAAGATAAAGAGACTATAGAAACTTATGGTTTTAATCTTAACACATGTAAAATTACCAAAATGCCCTTGAGTCTTATGGTTTAAAAAATGCGACGTGGAAAGTAGAAATTAAAGAGTTACCAAACATAGAAAGAGGTTTTACTCTTGCTGAGCTATGCATGGCAATAATCTAAATCATATCTAAAAATACCGGGCTGAACTGGTTGACTGGCTGGCGTACTTTCTAGCCTAGAACAAAAGCTAGGCACATGCGATATAGTATTCCATTAAGGGATGTAACATACTACTTTTCAATGTCGACCTTCATGTTCTAAATTGATGTTTGATGATGTGGCAATCTCTTAATGTACTTAATATTTTTTGCCACTTCTCCTCTTGTGCTAAATGAATTATGGAGAAATTTGTAGTAGTGGTATCTAGTATCGTTTTAGTTAGACTCTCTCTTGTATTCAAGGATTGTGATAATAACAACTGGAAATGATTCTACTCTTTACGTAGGATTCACGGGAATGAAGTTGCTGAGATGCCATTCATTGGAACCCGATATATGTATCGTCGACAACGTATGTGCAGTCGGCTTCTCACAGCGATTGAAACGGTATGATTATGTAATAAGCTAGTTTGATGCCTCTTGACATTTTTAAAGTGGCATGCTACTTCTCATTGTAAAGATTTGATATGCCTACCCTTTTATTTAGAACCCACCTTTATTTTCTATGATGGACGAGGTATACAATATGTGTTGACTTGAACTTTTCCTATGTGCTTGAAAAGAAGTTGGAAACTTTACCAGGTCATTATTCAAAAAATAGTATTGAAGTATGATAGTTTTGACTTTCAAACAAAGTATATACTAAAATAGATCAAGAATCTTGAAGGACTTTTGTTTAGTGAAGCCTTTTATTCAATTCTTTTTTTTGCATTGGAGGTAGATATTTGATGACAGTTGTGTAGAGTCGATGTTTTCTTAAAATGATTTCTATAAATAAAAGGTCATATATTTATTTGATCATTTGTAATCTTCTTTAAAAACCTTTTCCAGGTAAATTTTAGGAATAAATGCTGCGACCAGTGTTCTAAAAGGTTTTTTGGGATTTGGTCGGGGCTCGCCCCTTGATGGGGCACTTGTAAAACACCCTGAGGCACATGTATGAGTTCGTGAGGCTTATGCCCCAAGCGCTTGACTGTGCGCCTTAAGTATGCGTTTTGCTCAACGTTCAGGACACACTCAATAGTTCTTAGCAAATCATGTGTCAAATTCCCCAATTAGCACCCTCAAATTCTGAAGTCACATTACTAGTAAAAGATCTAATCATCTATAGAAAATTTAGATAACTCAAATAATGGGCCATAATGTTGCCTATTTTATGATTGAGAACATTATGAGGGTGAACACCAGTAGAAAATTTCTTCTGAATATAGACAGTTGGAACTTTGTACATTCACTTGCAATCTAAGTTGCATGCACTCTTCAGTTTCTGTGCTGCACACATGTTGACACGACATGAGTTTGGGATTCGTACTGGATTTGGTCAACTGATATTGGATACTTTGACCAAAATCAATGGAGAATTCGGAACAGATACAATGATTATTGCAATCAAAACAAAAGCTAAGGTGAAACTGAAGAGAATGGATTACGTTGTATATATAAATTTCTATGTCCGTCCTTTTCCTTGCATCAGCTTCTAGAATTCTCCTCTTGATTAATATCTTTTCCTCAGAATACCAAGTAAGTTTTCCACATATTGTCTCATAATTTAGACATATAACTCTATCTATAGATATTTAAATTATTTTTAGCTTAATCCTCAAATCCATATCGGTACCCCTGATTTTTAAAATATAGATTTTGAAGGATCTGACCTCTAGATCTGCACCTTTATAAGACACCCTCACCGAGTCCAAGCAACTAAGCTTGCTGTTGATTTTCATGTCTTTGTTCTTTCTCTCAAAAGTATCAGACTTTCTATTATTTTACTGTATGAAAGATACTTTATATTTCTTCCTGAAAGAGTCAGCTTTAAATTATTATACTGATAAAGATTAAATTATTTTGGTTTAGAAAGGTAAGACATATGGTCTGATAATATTATTTAAGTAACTGATTTTTTTGGTTGTTTGAAAGTTAAGACTATATTGTCAATTTGTATCTCATGATAAGTTCACTACAACTGCATTATTCTAGGAGCTTTTCTAATTCCTTGCAATTTTCGTGAATATTTACTGTATTTTTCATATTTTTTTGTGTCATTGTGCCATTTTGTTGATTTATAAATTGAAATATGTGAAGAACTATGAGGCTTACGCCTCGGGGCTTGCATCTCTTTTTGTATTAAGTAAAATGCATTGCCTCGCCTCACCTCCCCTTATGCCCCTGACTTTTAAAATCCTGGCGGCATCTTTAATGTTTAGGATGTCAGGTTTGATAAACAATCAGTTGTTTCAATATAAGGTCCATCATTTGGCTGAGACTAATGCTACGGAAGTCTGAAAACAGGGGAGATGTATGCAAAACTTGAAAACTAAATGGGAGATATCTGTGATTCGAGCAGACCTCGGGGGAGGTTAATGTAATTTGCCCTTCAAGTCTTGCATATATTGTACTTACACTTTTGGAGGTGGGCCAGTATCCCGTTAATGCTGATGAATACATGTTACCAGTGTCAAAAGAAGTCTTGCATATATTATTGTTAATTGTTTACAGCTATTATTTGAGTTAGGCCTAAAATCTGGTCCAGTTTTAGTATACTGCTGTACATTTTGAAATCCAAAATTCATTAGAACATATAACTGTTTTTCTGTCTCTATTTACTGTTCAAAAGCCTTCCAATGAGTCCTTGCAGCAAAACCTTTTCCTATCAAACTGATTGATTTACAATTTTAACCTCTTGACATTAGCAGTGCTCTTTTAACCAGTGTACGGGTCTGGGTTCTACTTTCTGACCTATTATTGCAGATCTGAGTCGATATATAAGATCCCCTGAACATAGAGAAGGTACCACATGTTCACATCCATAGAAACCATCATTATCTCTCTTATTCTTCCTCCCTTGTGCCTCAGTTTTCTAACTGGTGCTCAGAATTCTGTTTTAGTTGCCAAGGCCAAACTATAATCTGGATTATGAATTACAAATTTGGTGTCATTAGGTAGAGGAAAAAGAGGTGAAGCGGCTATATTTATGACATCATGAGATGTAACAAGTGTTATCATGCATGGAAGTCTATGCTATTTGTATGGAAATGTGGAGTTGATTAACTTGCTTATGTATTCTAGTCTCTGGAGCTAAAGAGTTTTTCTTTGCTCTTAAGTAGCTATCTGAAGTCTTTTCTTCTTGAAATTCTTGTCAGGCTCTTTGTTCTCTTGGTGTTGAGAAGCTGGTTATACCTGCTATACCAGAACTTAATGAAACATGGACGAAGGTTTTTGGTTTCAAACCCCTTGAAAAATCAAAGAGACAGGAAATGAAGTACATGAGTATGATAGTGTTCCCTGGCACGGATATGTTAGAGAAGCCTCTATTGAAGGATCAGTCCAGTGAAGGCCAAGTTACTTCAACAGGTATCTGATATATAATGATGCTGTACTTGTTTAATGCTCTGTCTTTTCAAGTTCTTTGCTTCTCATGATGCCTTATTAAGTTGAAATAACAAATCAGCTTCAATATGTGCCCGAGGACTGGAATTACTAAAGTAATATGCTATTTTTCAGGGTCCAATGCTGATGCTATCTCTGAAGTCAAGCTCAACCAGGATGATAAAGGTGCTACTTTCCCTGTTGAATCAAGTCTTGATATAGTTGATGGTGTCTTGAATGATACGTCGGAATGTAGAAACAGTCTTCCTTCTCATGCTTCTGAACCTGATGCTCATCAAATTGAAAGGATAGCTAATTGCTCTTCTGCACAACCTGGTTACGGAACTATCCCCTCTGATGTAACAGATGAACAACATGGGATGAAGATGTATCAACATTGTGTAAGTGGGATGGAAGGCAATACAGTAATTTCTTCTCCTGTGGCACCTATATCAATAATTCATGAGGAGAAAGCCATTCACAGTATGGATGTTAGTAAAGAAGCTGTCAGTTGTCAGCTAAAAGGAGAGGTTGAGTGTCTGAATAATGACTCCGATTCTGTTGACAAGGTTTGCCAGGAGACATCCTCTGTAGATTGGCAAGATAGAAATGAATGTGACACACTTGAAGTGCCTGCAGGAAAGGAAACAATTGCTTCAAGTGAAATGACGTCTGCTTTGATGTGTGATTCAACTGGTTCGGTAAAAGCTACTTCCGAAGCCTCCCATCAGATGGAAAAAGTTGCGGCTTCTTTAGATCTACCTGTTTCTAATGGCTATATTTGTGATAAAACATCTACCTCAGACTCTTCTTGCTTGAATTCTCCTTTGGCAAGTCAAGAAACTTCTCATGAAGTCATGAGAAGTAACATCAATGACCATAAGGAAGTTTCTGTGGATGCTCATGTTTTGTCTCTTGATTCAAAGTCTCTCCATGGTGTAGCTCAGTTGTCTGCAAAATCCACTGAGGAATTGGAGTCTTGTTCATAATTAGTAGTTTGTCTGGTTTTGAACTCTGAGGCAGTATGAGTACCTGTGATGCTCCTGTGGTGCTATAATAGAAGGATGCTCGATATGTAAGTTCATTTCTATTGGCTTTAGACTTTTCCTTCCTTTAAAAGTGACATGGTTTTGTGAAGCAGTCAATGGTGTATGAATTGTTTAGTTTTTCTATTAGACTTTTAATCTCTAAGCTATTTAACATGATAGCGAACCATATACAAAGTTTATATCGAAAGAGCTCTTCAAAGACGTGTTATTTTCTGCAGTGATCCAATTATATACCTTATCTGTATACTTCATATAGCATTCTTATTGGAATATATAAGTTATCTCTCTGGACGACATGAATGGCTCGTTAGTCTCTCTCCCTCCCTAGTGGTCCATGTGATGACTTGGTCATAATGTCCAAATTTCTCTGGGCTCCTCCCGTTTCCCCAGCATTGAAGAGTTGCCTAGTACTTTCTAGTTTCTTCAAATAGTAATTTTTACTAATCAACTTGTAGCAACTTCCCAAAGTCCAAGTATGAAGTGATTTGTTAGAAGCTATTTAATAGTCTCTGATTGAAGGCCGTGACCATATAAAACCAAAGTTTGAGATATGTATGTGCTTTTCTGAACATGGCAGGTTACTGTCTTTTTAGTGTCCTGGCTGTTAGAATAGGAATTTATGTAATATACAATCCTACTTAGAATAGGAATAAGAATAGTTATAGAATAGTCATAGAAATATGAATAGTAAATCGTATCCTACTTGGTAAATGATTATATTGTAGTGTGTATAAATAGGGTCTTTTTTGTAATAATGTAGACAACAATTATTCAATAATATTCTTTTCCAATATTTCTCACATGTATCAAAGTCTCGACGATTTTGGTAGAGGATCATAGAGCTACCTTTGTAGGCGGGTGGCTAATACTCATATATGCCGCCCATCTGGCCAAATGAGTATGTTAACAAAAGTAGCGCCAATGATTATGCATGAACCCTATATTCAGGGGAAAAAAACTTAGTCAGTTGGGTCATCGTGTGTCAATTACCGGTGACTTTCTAGGGTTGTTTGTGTTTGCCCCATGTCCATTGGTATTTGTGTAGCACTGTGCCATTTTTTTGGTAACTACTTTCTCATTTTTAATTTATGTAACATTGCCTTTTTTTGGTGACTACTTTTTTGTATTTAATTTGTGTAGCACCAGGCCATTCTTTCGGTGACTACTTTATTTTTCATATCTAATTTGTGTAGCACTGTGCATCTCTTTGAACTACGTTTTTAATTATTGTGTAGTATCATGGATTTTTTCAGCTACTTTTTCATGTCTTTTCGGTAGTCCTCATATTTGATTTGCGTAGTTCCATTCTTGTCTTTCTGGTGACTCCTCAAATCTGATTTGTGTAGGGGTTGGGCCATCATTCCAACCCTACCCATATAATTTCTCTTTTTCAACATGGTTGTGCCGTCAATCCAACCTTTGCTATATGATTTCTATATTCTAGTTTGGTTGACCATCATTCCAACCCTATCCAAATAATTTTATTTTTAGAGCGAGCACTTTCAGCCATCAAATCTATTACTCCGACATATGAGCATATTCCAACTAATTTTTCGGTGACTTTCTTGTTTAATTTTATTTTGTGAAGTTCAGTGAATATCTCACCAAGCCCCTCATCGGTCCTTGTATTAATTACATTTGGAACGAGCTAGGTACATATGATTTGTATGCACTAGCTTGAGAGGGAATGTTAAAATAGGAATAGATATATATCATTAGAAATAGGAATAGTCATAGAAGTATGAATAGTAAATAGTATCCGATTATATTGTAGTATCTATGAATAAGATCTTTTTGTAATAATGTAGACAACAACAATTCAATAATATACTTCTTCAATATTATAACTCAGTGTTTTGTAATTGCCATGTTTGTTCTTTCTAGAGATTGTTGATTTCTGAATTTACGTTGAGCTCTGAGTTTCTGTTTGTGTTGCAGGTAGGTCGTGTAGATTTTTGAAGATGTAATATGCTAATTTTGATCTTTAATTGAGCGAGAACTGACAAAGCGAAGTGTATATTCCTCCATGTAATTATTGACATGAACATATTCGGTGCTATGGTTTTTGAGTAGCTTTTTTTCGTTTCGGTTGAAAGTTGTAGATGGTTCCTACTACATGGCAGCGGATAAAGGATAATCTGACCTGACCTACACACTGGATTTGGATGTTGTTTATAACTACGCGTAGATGTATGCTTTTATTGAGGTATGTATTTCATGTCATTCTAAAGCACCTTTCGCAGCTTGTTGAATGATGAGACCTTTCGTAGCTTATTGAATGATGAGACCATTCCTTCTGCTTCTTGCTCTGTAGTATCGTTTCCATGGTAATAATTTCAATTGCATTGCATTTTTTTCCCTTTATCCTTTTTTCTCTGCTATCACTAAACTTTTGTGGAAGTTGGTTTTGTCCGGAGATGGTTTAAGATCGATCTTCCACTTGGAATTTCTTACTGGAGAGATATAGTGCAACAGCGTCAATAATGTAGTTGACCAGTTTTAGATTTGTCATTTAGAAAAAATTTCATGTTTGAGAGGAAGGTAGGTGTAGTGTAATGGTTAGTTTGACCAAGTGTGGTGAGCTAGAGTGTGAGAACTAGTGAGAAGTGGGTAGTTTGGAGAGGGTACCAATACAAGAATATATACATGGGTGTTGACTAACAAGAGTTGTGGTAGAATTGTAAGTACTCCTTGATTCTTAACTAGAGCTCTCGGGTTTAAGTTCCTTTGGGTATAGAGTCCCCTTTGTTAGGGAGCGCTTTACTCATAGTGTGGAACTTTTGGTGCGAATTCAGATTTAGTCGGGTTCTAATGTGGGTATTGGACTTCTCGAATGGGAAACCAAATCCATCTATTAATAGCTCATGTATTGTTGATACTACTAAGACTTGCCATGTATAGTATAGCTCATGTATTGTCGAGATTCATGTGTGAGGCTTAGTTTTGTGAGATTGATGCTTCAATCCCTTGGGTCGCACACTCTTAACTTACTCTGTGCTAGAGGCTTGTTTAACCATTGTTACCAAAATCATGTATTAATATGGATTTTGATGCGAATGGACATTATACACAAGTGTGATTTTTAATTCGATCTCACTTCGTGTTTATGCGCTCCAACTTTGAGTGTGTATAAGTAGACATTTAAACTTGTAAAAAGTGATATAGGTATACACATTATGTATCGTTTGATGTCCTATACGGTGTTCTACGTATTTTATGCCACATAAGACACGTTTACTTTATGTGCTCTCTAGATTTTACTCCTACCTTAGTCATTTTTGGAGGAAATGGTAACATATTTTCCGTATGATGAATTTATTGGTCCTTAAGGCAGAAAAGGGAAAATCAGTCCAAATCTTTCTCATCACATTAAAACTTATTGATCAATCAATTTGAGAATGCTTTTCTAAAATTAAAATAAAATTGTTTACGTAACGTAAACACAAGGATACGAATTACCTGTTACAATCTAAAATACAAAAAAAGGTGAGTTTTTTTTTGATATTTTTGTGGAAAGAAATCTGAAAAATATTTCAACTTTGGTTGAAATTCTTGTTATGATATCGAACTATATGGAGGTTCTTCTATTACTTGTACTTTTTAATAGTGTATTTTAAAGGTATGCTCATGTGGATACATTATTATATATAATTATGCGATATCTTTTTATATCCACGCGAATGCATATATAGCTTTAAAATATGCAGAGGGTAAAAGGCTCTTTCCAAAATTTGGATCGTTACAGCAATTTCGATTAAAGTTTTGGATCTATTTCAGAATTTTTTTCCTCTTTTGGTTTGGTGTTCGATAGAATGGATTTGTGCCGCAAAAGGTTCCATTTGGAAAGAAACATTTTCTATCAACTTTTTTTTATATTCGATTTTTAATTAAGGGAGGAGCAATAGCAACTTTCGAGAAGGATTATGATAGTGCGATGTGTTGCTTTATATCGGTCTACTATTAGACAAAAGGCGGAAATTTTTCTAAAAAATCTTTAACATGTTCTATTTTCCATTATTTCAAAGTTGAAATAATAATAATGGTATTCTTATTATTATCATACAAACTATAATTCTTCATAAGTAATTTCTTTAGAAGCACTTCTAATAAATATATTTTTGACAAGAAGGCCTCCTCCTTACGAGTTTTCTACAGATTCAATTCAAATTAATCAAATATCAATACGAATTTTAGAAATGAAAAGAAAAAGAAGAGGACGATCACATGAGACTAACGCATATGAGTGAACATCACAACGTAATATTATATCCACCATCAATCAAGTTGGCCATATAATATACTAATAATTTGTAAAATTATAAACCAATAATAACCCAACTTGTGTTCAGAAACTAAGTCATATTTCACTGGCATTGGCATCTTTTAATAAGAAAATATAGCACATGCATTTTACTGTGCATGACAGAATCTTGAACAATAACAGTAGATGAATTATGTTTTACACCCAAACAGCAAAATATCAAAGTGAAAAACAAATCAAAGATTCTGTTTCATATAATTTTCTCTTGAAGCTGCCCAACTAGTTCCTTCAAATATAGCGTGACACAGTAGATGAGACTGTTTCTTTTTTAATCAGATGTTTCGAATTTAAATTTTAAATATAAAATGTTTTTGATAGGGAGTGCTCATTCTTAAACGAGGCCTTCAACAACGTAAATTTTAAATAGTCGAACTTTGATATGAATATCGAATACGGAGGGCAAAATTCAGGTAAAAAAGGTTCATTCCAATATATATAACATTAATCACGACTGTATTTATTTGTTTGCACTTTCTGTGAAACAAAAGCACGCCAAATAAATAAAATGTCATTACGTATTTGCCATATATAAAGTGACCTCGTGAATATTTTTATCACATTTTTGGTATATAAATAATAATTTACTGATGAAACTATATAACATGGTGTCAGTGATTAAACTTGTTTTGTATGTATCTATCTATATCTATATTGTGCGGCTAGCTGTATAAGATTATCATATATCACTGCACCAAAGACAAAAACTTCAATGATTTATTATTTTATTTCTTTTTTCGTAAAAGAAGAAATTTAACGGATAAAGATTTTAAATTTTCAAAAATAAATTATATGTGTGCCCACAGCTTTTGTTGTTATCCCTAGAGGCCAGAAGTTGTAATTTCGTCCGAGTCTCCTTGATTCTCAAAAAAATTATTAATCGCGTCGTTTAATTTGATATGATATCTTAAAAATAAAATTTTAAATTTAAAATGATAATTAAAAATTTATCTAATTATAATTTATTTTATATAAAATTAAAAACGTTTAAAATCAAATTACAAATAATTATAATCCGATAGAATCTTGCAATCGCACATAATCACTTGCCACTAAATATTGAAACAAGCTCAACTAAAATATTTCAGTATTTAGAACCTAACTATATAATATGTCCTTTCCAGCCAAAAAAAAAAAAAAAGAAACATCATTGTGTTGGAATGATAAGTTTCTTTTTCATTAATAATTAAAAATTTTGAGATTGAATCTTTTTGAGTATGAAATCGTCTTTTATTAAGAGGCATTTTTATTTCGATCTAAAACTTTTTGATAAAAATACAAATTTAATTGCCCTCTATGTGAGACTTTCAAATATAAATTGAGACCCCAAGAGTAATACTTACTACTTCATTTGTTCCATTTTATGTGCTACTCTTTTTTTTAGGTTGTTTTTGAAAAGAATGTCATTTTCTATAATTACAAATATTTTAATTTTAATTTCTTTTTTATCTTTAATTAAATGAATCTTAACCACACGTATATTTAAAGACGGGTTTAGACTATCAATTTCAAAGGTCTTTTTCTATTTTAAACATTATATCAACTAAAAAAATATGATATAAAATGAAACGGAGGAAATATAATATAGAATATGGATTAATAGTTGATTTTGCATGTGTGGGGGTAACGTAGTACTGCAAAATCACGATACCCAAAAATGAAAAAGTAGAAGGCTTTTGGGGAGACTGTCCTCTGCCTGCCAAAAAGAAGGTATAGGCTCCAGCCTACTAGCCGCTACTTATTTAACCTAGTCTTCTCCCATTTCCACAACACTTCACTTAAGGCCTTATTTGGTTGCGAAAATAAAATAATTTCACTATAACAATTACTTTCTCCGTCAACTTATGAATTTTATTTTTAAAGTTAAAAATTATAAGAACTTTGATTAATTTTTTAAGATGTTTTTATCATATTGACACGTAATTATTATATTTTTCATAGAATTTTTAAATATTTATTTTTTATATAATATATTAAATTAACGTATCTAATTTTTAACTTTAAAAATTAGTTAAATTAATTTTTAAAAAACATAACATGACAAATAAAAGTAAACGAAGGAAATATAAAAAACATAATGTGTTTATATCCTTTTAACTTCATCAATGACGTTTTCAATAGATTCTGCTATATTTTAAAGTTAAATTACTACTTAATACTTTCTCTATTTTCCATATTTAATGTAATTGTTTAACATTTTTTTTCATAGTTTAAATAAGTGAATTATTGTTCAATAAAATTATTGGTAATTTCTTCTGTTTTTTTCCTCATTTATATTTTTTATACAATAATTTTGAAAGATTTAGTTAACTTATTTATAATTTTACTTTGAATAATTCATATTTTCAAAAATAATTTAAAGGGCAGTAACGGAAATTAATGTTCAATTTATATTCTAATTATTTTGATAGATGTGCATCGTGTCACATTCGCTTAATACAATACAATACATCATTTTTTAGACTAAAATAAGAAAAGTAAATTTATTAAATTGTAATTTAATATATGTGATATATGATATTCTTTTTGTCTCAAATTATGTGAATTTTTCGTTTTTTGATGATCAAACTGTTTAAGTTCGATTAGAAATTTACATATGAAATCTTTAATTAAAATTCATATATTTGTAAACTATGTAAAAAATATTTTAAATCACAAATTCATAATTCAAAATGTTTAAAAAATCTACAATTAAAAATAAACTTGTTTAAATCTCAAAATTAAAAAATGCCACCTAACTTAAGTGTTGCTAAAATTAACTTAATTTTTCTAAAGTATTTTGGGAGAAAAAAAGCAAATTATAATACCTTTTATCTAACCAACCAAACAACCCCTTGAAACAATAGGGATATCCCAGAAAGTAATTTGTAGCAACATTGATTTCTAGATCTAGAAAAGCTTGGAAAACAATTACCTAAGACAAAATACTGAAAACTGATGATAAAAAAGCTTCAATTCGTGTTATTCAAGATAACAGCTATTTAGTTGCCGGGGACCAAATTCAATCTCTTCATAATGTACATCATGTTTAATATCAACATCATGGTCCATTTAACATACATTTTTATCGATACAAAATATCAGATAACTCTATCCATCAAAAATAAAATAAATAAATCAAACTCTAATAAATTATTCATCACTTGAATTCTTGTAACACTTACTTGTGCTGGCTGACGATAGATCTAACTGTTGTGATTTTGATTCCACGAGACATACAATAAGGTCAGAAAATGCACCAACTATATACTTATGTGTGCTCTTTGGATTTAATGTAAAATAACACATAAGAAGTTCATGTAACGATTCCCAATTGCCTCTTATATCACTTAATCCACGTGCCTCCACCATTTCTTGCATCGATCGTCGAAAATCCAAATACGGGTCGGGTGAATCCGTTGGAATCGCGATGCTCCCTTCGAGGGGAGCATCCGATCCAACGGATGATGAGGTGGATGCTAAAGAGGAAGAAATTGACGATGATGAGTCGATAATAGAATTGGAATGGCCCGGGCTAGAAAAAAAGAAACGCTGAGAAGCGTAAATAGTGGCTAAATCAGGGGTATTATTGTCTAATTCGTAATTATAATCCGATTCATCGGTAGATGAAGATGTAGGAATATTGCATTCTGATGATGATAAGTCGTAAAGAGAGTTGAAGTTTTTAACGGAATTGCAAAAATGCATACTATGATGTTGTTGTTGATGACGTTCATTATCATTATCATTATCATCGATGGATCGTAGGGGTAACGAACGTTTGAGTTTAGTGAAACAAAGATTAAAGTTTGTTCCAAGTGTAGTTCTTGGCATATTGTGAGGGAAATGGAGAAGGCTAAAGAAGAAATTTTTTTTGGGTAAAAGAGTAGAAGTGAGTGTGAATTATAAAAGTAGAGAGAAGACTTGGGGAAATGGAGCAAATATATATACATATATTATATTATAAGATAAGATGTCGTAAAAGTTAGGGTATGGATTACCTGCCCATAATTAAGAAGAAGTTTACTTGTGTTTTGTGTTTACTAGGGACTAAACACATTGTTTTCTTTCTCAAGTCACGATTCTAGTTATATTTTTCTTTTCATTTAAAAGTTATTTAAAGCTATAATAGTTTAATCAGTTAAAAATAAATTTTACAAGTGACATTTTATATCGATTGTATTATCTTTATTCATCCTCTAACATATATTATCGATTTGTCCATTAAGTCTGTTTTCGCTAAAGACAACATTTTTATTGTACTCCCTTCGTTCCATTTTATGTGATACTTTTCGCATTTTGAGATTCAAACAAGTCTATCTTTAACCGTAACTTTTTCATAGATCGTTTTAACATTTTGAATTATCAATTATCGTGACTTATAGTACTTTTTACGTAGTTTACAAATATATAAATTTCATTTCAAAAGTTTGAAGGTTTCATATGCAAATGACCGATCAAAGTTAAATTGTTTGACTCTTGAAAAATAAAAAATGCCACATAAAATGAGACAGAGAGCAATATGTACGAGGAAGGACGACTAAGCAATTAATTATTAAACAATAATGATGCTAATTTAACCATTTAATTTCTCTTTGCCTTAAATTAGGGTAGGAACTAGAAGAAAAATCATACTAGGATCTTTTCTAGTTGTAGTTACATATAACTAACTAAGCATGGTATGATGTACCTAACAAAAAATCTATCACATGGTGTAACTGTAGCAGTTAATTTTGGCTGCCATTTTTATTTTTATTTTGGTAGATCATAGCTAGCTAGGTTCAAATAAGGTCAAGAAAATTATTATATTCTTAATTCTTTATAAATTGGCTAGTGTGGTACTATACTAATCTCTATTAAATATTAATCAATGCGTTGCAACTTCATTAAATAAAAACATCTGCATCCAGTTAAAAGATAATAATAATAATTATTATTATTATTATTATTATTTTGCAAGGGTCATTGTAATACTTAATTTTTGTATATTTCAATAGATAATTTTTAAATATTTCAATCATATTAATGAATAAATTTGACAATATTGTACATATCGATATCTTCCATAAAACATTATAATACATAGTAGTTGGGCCTTCACATTGTTTAAGTTGGAAGCAAGGTGCACATGTTTGCTAAGCTGTGTTCATATGCTCACACCAGACAAAGCAGGCCACCACTAATTTTCTACTACTTATTATATAGTATAATACTAATTTATTAATGTTGTTTTTAAAAAGGTTTCGTTAAATTATTTATAATTAGAAATTTATCAATTCGGTTAACTTAAAAAGGAAAAACTACTTTACTAGACATACTTCACTATCATATCTATTATTATTACTTATACTTTTAAAATAGGGCAACTTTCACATATAGCAAACAAAAAATTCATATTTGTATGCTATAGCAAACTTTGCATAATTGCGCTCCATAGCAAACATAAAAACTGTATAATTCGCTATACATATACAAGTGTATAATTCGCTGGCCTATTTCGCTGCAATTGTATAATTCGCTATCCTACTTTCACTGCAATTGTATAATGCACAATTGTATAATTCACTGCCTATTTCGCTGCAATATTAAGTGTATAGCAAGAAGATATATGTTTTTCTTTCGCTTTATACAAAAACAGAAACACAATATATACACTTCTGTTGTATAAAGCTAGAGAAAATTGTATTTCACTGAAATTGTATAATTCGCAATTGTATAATTCGTTGGCCTTTTCCTCTGCAATATTTGAAGTAAAATGTTTGTAAATTGTATAATTAAGGTATAACACGAAGATATACATTTTTGCATGTGTATATACAATTTTCTCTCGCTTTATACAAAACAGAAACAGAATTATACACTTCTGTGTATAAAGCGAGAGAGGCGAGAGAGAATGGAGAGTGGCGAGCGAGATTTTTGGGAGAGAGACGCTGGCAAATTTTAGCTAATGTTTGCTATGGAGCACAATTAAATCAAACCCTAGCTATTCCATTTAATTTAGGTTATTAGTTTGCTATTATATACAATTTTTCCTTTAAGATATTACATATCTTACTAATTAAGAGTTCCATACATATATATGTGTATTTTTGCTACTAGATACACAAAAATAGAGAGAGAGATGAGCGAGAATAGAAAGAAAGGCAAATGGTATTCCTACATGCAAATCACAGTACGTATATATAGACTAGATACATATACATGTATGTATCTAAAATGATTCTGAGATGAGAGAATGGCGAGCCAAATGGGAGAGAGGCTATGGAGGGGAGCAAGATTTGTTGTGTATCACAGATAGCGAATCTACTTGGATACAATGTATCTAGAATAAATTGTATTTAAATTTGATTTCATATATCCATGATACATATTTCTGGAGATACAATAACTTGATAAGATATGTAATATAGCAAATTAAAGTGTATCTAAGTAATTAACTAATAAATTAATGAAATTATGTAAATTCCCTTCATTTAAATACATACTAGGTAGATCAACCACTTCCTTCGTTCACTTTTTTACTCATCCTCTATTTAACTTGACACTCTCAAACTATTTTGTTTTAAAGTATGATAAATGAATTCAAATTAAATGAAAAAGTAGAATAAAAATAAAATGATTTTTTAAAAAGTTTATTAAAAGAAGGGAGTTATTTGGTTAATGATTTGAGTGGTCATTGTCGGTCCAACACAGTAGGAAAGTGAAACATCAATTGTGTATGATTGTCTTATAACAATCCCCATATCACTCTCTTCTATCTACATTGTTTTTTTCTTTAATAAATTTTAGGTATGAATGTAAGTTCGTTAACTTAAATAAATAAAGTGTATGAAAGAAAAAAATATCGCTAAAAATTGAATGAAAAAATAAATAATGAAGAGATATTTTTTGTCGATTTTTAAAATCTCAAAAAATATATTTTACGTTAAGTAAGATATTAAGAATATAATGATAGTATAATTGATTTTAGTCCGAAACTCTCTCAAGTAGAGATGACATTGCAAGTGTTCTAATACTCCAAGAAAATACGCTTTGTTATTTTATAACTAATAAAAGCAAATTAGGTCACTATAGTAAAGGCAACATTTTAAGCCAAATTTTAGGAGGGAAATATCAAATCTTTGCTTTTTCACATAGATATAAAGGTCCCAACTTTAACAGCCAATTTCCCTTTTCTACCATCTCAAAAATTTTATTTACTCAATAAAATATAAGAGGATAAATCTTTGAAAACTACTTATGAGATGGAGGTGAGTGTTAAGGTTTGTCCCCGATTTTGTAATTTATTTGAATTCGACGTAATTATATTTTAAGTTAAAAAAAATTATAAGTACAAACAATTGCTTGGTGGAAAATAACTCTGCTATATCTATCCTTTTCTCGTAGAAATTTTTTTAACTCCTATAAATTGAAGATTCTTTATGTCTTCTCACGACATAATAACATTCACAATACAATGATTTAAAGAATCTTGTTTTGAGGGGTAATTTTTCATACACATGCCAATTGACCAAACCATATCAATGTTTTATGATGCTTCTAATATAGTTTTTTTTTTAAATCTTCTAATTTATTATTATTGAAATTTATGATAACTTCCGCGGGACTTGATTAATTCAATTCTAAAAGTGATATCAATTGAGATAAATGATAGACTGGAAGAAATAATTATTACTCCCTCTATTTCAAGTTATTTGTCTTGTTTTGATTTTGTGATAATTTCTTAAAAATAAAAGACTTATATTTTTATAATCTTTAATCTGTTATGTAAAAAGTTACACTTAAATCAGTATTAAAACGAAAAATAAATTATTAAAAACGAACTAAAAAAATAAAGCAAAATGAAAAGAATACCACATAAACATCACCATTTAAATATAAATATAAATAAAAAAATTTCAAGTTCCAATATTATTATTAAAGACTATACGATCAGCTACAAAATCTGAAGTACTGTTTAAAAAGACAATTATTATTTAAATTAAAAATTAGGGATCCGCATCACGTTGGTTGTTGAATAGTGAACTGACTCTACAAGCAGTATTATTAGTTGTTATATTCCCTTTAAATAAATAGTGTATGAAGCATAACATAATAATGCTGCAAAAATAATTGTCGTAAGTATTAAATAATGGAGAATATAATACGCTGGAAAATAATTAATACATGTGAGAGGATTAATTTCCTTACAAGTTCCATCATATTGCACGGAACAAGTACATCGAATAATTAAGTAATCAATGAAACACATCAATTTTGGTTATTAATTAGCGGTTGAAAAGATTTGGTATAGTGGAAAATGATTTTCTTGAAAATACGTATTACTATTTTCTTGTGTTTAAGTAAAAAAATAGTATCCACTCACTCATGAATTTCATGTGTACTTGATTTGACATATTTATTAAGAAGTAAGAAATAAAATTAAAAATTTATTACATCATTGTTAATTATGACAAGTTATTTATATGTTTGAAAATGAACATTATTTAATAATAAGGATAAAAATTATATATAAAATAATTAATTGTCTCTTTATTTATTTTCAAACTGAACAATTAAAAATAAATAAATATTTAAAAAAAATTATATAATAAGAAATATATATATATATATATATATATATATATATATATGTATGTATGTATGTATGTATGTATGTATGTATGTAAATTTATTATATGTAACTATAGTTTAATAAAATTGTAATTTTGCTACTATAGTATTCATTTTCAATAGCTATTTTCCAATTTAAAAGTATATCTTTTCAATTAGTGTATTTCTAGACTTGATTCTAGACATTGTATTATGGGCAAATTATATAAATCTCATTAGTTTAGGTTCTAATTACTTAGATTTCAACAGTTTAAAATATTACTCTCTATCATATTTCATACTTAGGATACATGAATTTGAATCCGTGAGATACATGTGCGAATTTTAAAATTGAGATACGTATTTTATTTGTTTAAATTAATTGGTTGTAACCAATTTCCTTAATATAAGACGAAAATCAAGGAGTGTATCTATTTTTATTTTATTTTATTGTCATTTGAAATAATAAATTCGTTAATATTATTTATAAAAGACAAAAACATGCATATCTTCGTTATGCAATTTGATTAATTCCCTTTTATTAATCTTAAAATAATAAAATTCATTTCATTTGATGTATCTATTATCAATATTTGATGTATATATCCAACAAACAATTTAATTTTGTGTATTTGTTATATGTATGTAGTATTAATTTTATGTATCATAAAAGTATCTAATATTAATATTGTGTATTTGTTATATGTATCTAATATTAATTTCATGTATCTATTTATATGAGATAATATTAATTCCATGTATCTATTATATGATCTAATTTCATGTATCTTTTATATGTATCTATCATTAATTCCATGTATCAAGTATTAATTCCATACATTATATTCAAAAGCATGCCATGTATCAAGTATTAATTCCATACATTATATTCAAAAGCATGTATCTCGGATACATAGTAAACACACATATAATTACATGTATCTAAATATGAAATGTAATTGAAACACACGAATTTAAAAATAAATTACGATTGTGGAGTATTTGTCTTATCATTAATTCAATAAAAAGTTTTTTAAAAAATCAATCAAAATCCAAAGGATCTGAATTTTTTTCATAGATACGTATAATCTTAAGTCAGATACATAAACTCTTAATTAGATACATGTACACCTGATGTGTATCTAACATTATTGTTGCACTGGATGTGCATGTAATGGAGATATAGGAAATGTTAAACCATTAGAGTATTTGATAAACAACAAAATCAAAAATATAAAACCTAATTTGTAACAAATCTATACGTATAATACTGATTTGAACATATAAACATTTATTGAGAGAATAAAGAAATAAAAAGGGAAAGAAGAATTAAGGAAGAGGACGTGACTATGGAGGAAATGGAGAAGGGAAAAAAAAAGAATTTGACTTGTTAAAGGACAAGGAGTTTAGATTTAAAATAATTATTTAATTCCTTATTTAAAGGATTTGTGTATCTAATTAATTTTTTTTAAAAATATAGTATAAATATTAAAAATGATCGTAAATGTAATTATTTTAAACTAGAGATAAATATAGTATATATGGTAATGATATATATGTAGTTATGTAGTTTATCCTTGTATTTAACTATTTATCAAGTATCCATCTTTTCTCTTTTATCTCTCCAAATTAGCTCATTCTTCCCTCATTCATAGATGATTATTTTTCTTCTTTTCTTTCATGGACGATTTTTTCATATTTTTTTAAATTCAAACTTAACGACGCTGCGTTTTCTCTCCCTTTCTCCGATAAAGTGTCGTTTTCATTGGCTAAATGATTTTTCGATGCTGCATTATAAGCAATGAGAGAAAGCTTTGAAGCTTAAGTTCAAATTACGAATTCATGAAATTGTATTACATTATATTCATGTATTTGAGTGTATTTGTTTCAATATTATTGCTAGAAATTTGAGGTTTTTTCATGGAATCAAACGCACACATATATGCATTCTATTCATATGTCAATGCACATGTATTTGCATTATATTCATGTATTTGAGTGTATTCGTTTCGATATTATTGTATCAAATGTATTTATTTGTATATGATATTGATTATGTACATTTATATCAATGTATTAAAGGTCTCTATTCCTTGTTATTCATTTTGTATCTCATGTATCTTGCAACTTGTTATAATTTGTATAAATGTATTCAAGTCTATAATAGTTCTTTGTTATAAACTTGTGTCATGTATTTGAGTGTACTTTTATTCACTATTATATATTTTGTATTAATGTATAATTTGAGTGTTACTATATAGTGTATTCATCACCAAATGCATTTATATTAATGTATTCAAGTGAAAAAAATAATCTATAACAATAAATTTTTTATTGTATCAATGTTATACAAGTAATAGTTAGTGATACAACAAAATCAATGACAAAGAAAAGATCTTGCAGTCTAATTCCTTTGTTTATTAAAAAAATAATAATGAGAGATTTCATATTTCCGTTTATTAGGGAAGATTGAGATATTATGTTAATTTTCTTCTTAAAAGGATATTGCCTCACCATGCACTACATTATATATTGTATTAGTATCCGGAGTAATTGTCTAAAAATAACATATGAATACTAGAATACAACTATCAAACACGATGAATACATTTAGATACGACTGGATAGTCAATTAAAAATTAATTACGAATAATAATTATCTTAATTATAACTACTGAACTTTACTAACCCTAAACTATAGTCATTTCTATAAATTCTACCGTATATTTGTAGCATCATAGACAAATAAAAATAATGGTAGAAGCACTTGCGGTTAGGAATGGAAATGGGGCGGTGTAGGGCGGGGCAGTGAGGGTTGAGCTTAACCAACAAAATTTTTAATCTATCCTGCGCCGCCCCGCATAGCAATACTTTTCATTTTCAACCCGTCCCACCCTGCTCCTCATATACCCGCTCCGCATGGACCCGCCCCACATAATTTTTTTAATATCTTCTATTTCTAGTTATGTTTGATACTAAAAATAAAATTCATAAAAATAAATTCATTAAGTTGTATTAATTTAATAGGATAGTAACTTAAAATTTAATTTTAGAGGTCAATTGGAAAACATGTAAGAAATTGTATTATTTTTTATTGAACCATTTTCAATTATTATCTTGAATATTTTAGTAGCTTTAATAAAATTATCATAATAAATAATGCTCTATCACTCTATAACATGTAAAAAATTTAAAATTAAGTTTGAACCCACATAAAATCACATGTATCCGCAACTCGCCCCACATTAATTTTAAAAAAACCCACTTCAATCCGTCCCGCATCTGATCTACCATACATAACTTTAAATCCGCTCCGCTCTGCATAACCTTAAATTCATTCTGTCCCGCATCCGTCCTGCCCCGTTGTCATCCCTACTTGCGATGATACTTATTACTACGTGTACATATTAAACACTTTAAGATGTACAAGTTCTTTTGGACCACACTGAGTAAATACACTTCCTTTGTATTAATAGCTTAACAAATTCTTACACACATTATGACTTCATCACATTAATTATAACAGATCTAATATCCTCCAGCTTACCAAACTGGGTTTATTATAGAAGATCATTTTGGGGAATTGACATATTTTTATTCAATATTTTGTTTAACAATTTAAGCCTAAACATAATGATATTCTATAGTCAATCTTGTATCTAGTTAGCCTTAAAATTAGAGGCAGATTATAAAAATTCAATTCGTTTGAAGCTATTTAGCTACAAATTAATCGAAAAGTATCAATAAATAAATAAATTTTGTAGCTAATTTCATATTATTAGACGTGACGTACATGAGCCAACCTAGGGGGCAGTCAGAAGCTACAATTCTAGAAGGAGAAATGGTTGCTACGATGTATACATTACATGTATATATCGTATGTCTTGTATCTTTTTATATTATAATATGTGTATATATATCTAGAATTGCTTATTCTGTATATGCGCTACATACGCTATATACATTCTTATTAGTGGCGAAGCCACCTTACAATATAATTAGGGGGTTCGGAGACCCTTTAAGGCAGAAAATTATATGATTTATGCATGATTAAAATAACTTTTTAGAACTTTTTAGGTATATATAGTAGATGTCGAATTTCCTTCGACTATTTCGTGTATCTATTTTTTTAGATTTTAAACCCCCTTATTGAAAATCTTGACTCCGCCACTTATTCTTATTAACTCTAGACATAACTGAAGATGATTTCATTGACATTAATTCTCTACAACATGTATACATGAAAGTTTGTCTAGCCCTTCACAGTATGTATATCAAAATGTATATATCTTTTTACATAATTTATATACAACTGAATATATATTTATTAATTCACAGGATATGATGATGAATAGATATATGGTATATTTTATAATATTTATCACAATGTATACATAATAATACTTCTTCTCTATTGATTTTCAGAAACATCTTTTAAAATCGCTTAAACTACATTCTCAAATTATATATCCTTCTTATAGAAAACATCCTTAAAGTAATTAAAACTTAATAACTTTCACACCCTTTTGTTATAATTTGTCAAAAAATTAACGGTTCTAACATAAAAACATAACCAGTTTTACGAAGAGTAGTATGAACTACCCATGTTTTTATATGAATTCTGTTAATTTTTGGGAAAATGCACAAGTACCTCCCAACCTATGTCCGAAATCTGAGAGACACACTTATACTATACTAAGGTCCTATTACCCTCTTGAACTTATTTCATAAATAATTTTTTACTCCTTTTCGGCCTACGTGACACTATCTTTAGGGAGGTAATAGAACCTTAGTATAGTATAAGTGTCTCTGAGATTTCGGGCATAGGTTGGGGGTACTTGTACATTTTCCCAAAAGTTAACGGAATTCATATAAAAACATGGGTAGTTCGTACTACTCTTCGTAAAACTGATTATGTTTTTGTGTGACAACCTCTAATATTATGTTTAGGAGGTTCAATACCAATATCTAGATATAAAATTCTTAAAAATACCTCATATATACAAGTATTAAGGATCATCTATTTTTAATAAGACGACATATAAATAAGAATCGATGCAGTAAAGGTATCCATAATATTTCATTTAATATTTGCTGAAAAATTGGCAATTTTACCTATACTAAATATTACCATCACTATATAAAAGATATTAATCAGTAAATCCATTAAAAAATTTGAAGTGTACACTACTTTAATTTAAGAGTTAAAACCTCAAAAACTCAAAATCCGTGCAAAGAGAGTGAAACATAGCATAGAAATTTGTACCATTCATGTGACGTATTTTGGATTTCGAGATTCAAACAAATCTATCTTTGATCGTAATTTTTCATATATCTTTGAATTATCAATTATTGAGACTTATAGTACTATTTATGTAGTTTACAAACATATAAATCTCATTTTAAAAAATTTAAAAACTCCTTGAGCAAATCGTCGATCAAATTTAAATTGTTTGACTCTAACAAAACGAAATCTGTCACATAAATTGAGACAAAGGAAGTATTTATTTTTGTATAGGAGGGATGGTTGTCGATGTACCCAATGACCGAATAGATAAATATTTGGATTGTTGTGATTATTTTTTAATAGAAATTGTTGAGTATCAAAAACTTATTAGGGGAGACTTGAGGCATTAAATTGGGATTAATAGAGACAATGCTACAAACATCTAGGATAAAATGAGATCATCGTGAAATTGATCATTATCAGTCTTTGGATAAGTAGGGTCGGAGCTATGGTGGTGTTAGAGTGTCCAAATGGACATTCTTTTGCGAAAAATTTCACTATATATGTATCAAATCTTACTTTATATTGATATATATACTATTTTGAACACTCTTCCAACTAATAGATTCCAGTAGCTACTTGAAATGTATAACATATTAAAAATGCACAACTTTGATATGAAGTGACCAATAGTTTGATGGCAATTGGGTGTTGAAGTATGCAAGATTGAGTCCCAATAGCATTACATTTTTTTTTTTGAATTTAGTATCAAAAGTTTGGACACTCTTCATAAAGTTTTTAGCTACGCGCGTTGATTGGTACACTCAATTAGAACAAATTCATTACATACAAGTGACAACCTTTATCATTCACATCATGTTATTTTCTTTTTCCTAATCATATATACGAACGATTGAGAATCCCATAAAACATAAAAGGTAAGACAAACAACACTTACCTACATTCATTCTCAAACGTCTCCTGATCATAATCTGATTTTCACAACCACCTTCCCCAAGATAACACTCGTCAAGTACCATAATGTTAATATTATCTAATCAAGTCTATCATCAGCCTAAAAACCACAACTAACAACACATTCATCCACCCAGACTCCATTCCGAAGGTTTTACATGCTATCTCTCGACAATTTACAAGATAACATATAAGTAAAAATTGTTCTAACTATTCGATTAAGAAAACTTAGTCTACCTAGACGTCAAATAACTTTTGAAAATTCTGTAGACGAACTTTTGGCTCCATGAGGGCAAATCTCGACGTAAATATAGATCGAAAATACTGTTATGGAATAGAAGAAACTAGAAAGATAAATTATAGAGAGAATGAATGATAACTCTTTGTATTTGATTCTTTCATTGATTCAAATAGAAGAGTACATCCCTATTTATAAACAATTAAGGAGAATTCTTCTAGATACTAACCTAATATAGAAACTAAATATTTTACAATTACTGTAAACCCTAAACTTCAAAGAATATTAAATACTATAAATTATTTTTAGTCTAAAAAGAAAAAGTAAAAAGATAATACCAAATTTCAACATTCCCCCTCAAATTCAAGTTGGTATATCTAACTTGAGTTTGAACACTTAATTATTCTTCAAAAATATCTTCTAATAGAATTTATCCTCACATTTTTCTTCTACTAATAATGCTTGTCATTTATCTTGAGTGTCTTCGAATTTGCATATTTTTGTAACATGACCTGTTTGTTTGCAACTTCCAAATACCGCATCAGATCTCCACTAGCAGAATTTTTCCAAATGTGTTTAAATTTCTTTTTGTAATATTTGCAAGGAGGATAATCAACTTTTCTTTTTTGATAGTTTGCTTAAAAGATACCTTCATCAATTTTATCTTGTCTGAAAGCTCTTCTTTATTTTTGTGCTTGAATAACACTTATCAATTCAACAAGAGCGATAGTAGAGAGATCTTTAGACTCTTCCAAAGCAGAGATTTTAGACTAAAATCTATCGGGAATAGTTACAAGAATCTTTTCAACTATTCTACTATCTTTAAAATCTTCACCAAGAAACCTGATTCTGTTGACAATCAAAGAAATTCTGTCAGAATAATTAGTGATAGTTTCACCCTCTTGCATCCTAAGAGATTTAAATCTCTTTTCAAATTCAAAAGTTGATTTTATCTGCCTCGTTCCTTCCTCAGTACTCATTCTCAAGTTTTTCTCAAGCTTCTTTTGCTGTCTCACATACAATGATTTTAGAAAAGATTGAATCTACAATTGAATTTTGAATTACAATTTTGACTTTGTGTGTTTTGATTTTCTCTTTTGAGTGAAGTTTGATTTCAGCATCAGAAGATTTTTCACTGAGTTGTAGTATGTGTTTGTCTTCTATTACAGTTTCCCACAAATCATAAGCCTCAAGATAAGACTTCATCTTAACTGCCCAAATTTGATAATTTTCACCGTTGAAGATTTGTGGGGCATTGAAAGAAAAAGTATTGCTTGTCATGGTTTGAAAAATAAAGTTTAAAATAATATAGATTAAAAACTGATTAAAAGTGGACCTGCGTTTAAAAGTAAAAGCACATGTTAAAATTGGCCCTGCGTTAAAAATGAAAGCACGGATTAAAAGTGGGTTGAAAATAGATATGAATTAAAAGTGGTTGAAAGTTCTTCTTCAACAAACTCACAGATCTATTAAGATCAATGTAAGACTCTGATGCCACTGTTATGGAATGAAAGAAACTAGAAAGATAAATTAAAGAGAGAATGAATGATCACTCTTTGTATTGAATCTTGCATTGATTCAAATAGAAGAGCACATCCCTATTTATAAATAATTAAGGAAAATCCTTCTAGATACTAAACTAAAATAAAACTAAATATTTTGAAATTAATGTAAATGTAAACCCTAGACTTGAAAGAAAATTAAATACTAGAAACTGTTTTTAGACTAAAAAGAAAAAGTAAAAAAATTCTATGAAATTTCAACAAATACATAATTTTGACCTTCTTTGTGCCGAAATCCCTCCCCTCCATTATATTTGAGCTTAAAGCTTCTTATGACAATTTTTAGAGTAACCCTCATTGTTTTATTAATAAAGAGTGGGAAGAAAAATAAAAATTTCATGTTTTTCGAGTGTCTACCCTTACTATAGCTGTTGACATGCCGCTATAGTAGTGTCATCATAGTGGAAGTAGTTCCGCTATGGTCGAATGATGTCAGCCTGGTTAATTTTAAAATTCCTAAATTTACGTTGTGTGCCTCAATATAAATTTAAATTGACATCATATCTTAAATTTTTTAGGACTCTACACGAGGTGACTTGAATAACGACGATTTAGGTGATTACATTTTCCTTTTAAAAATGATTTACCTAATGATGTGGCGAGATCATGATAATTGAACATGTATAAAAAAATAAATTTACAAACTCAAAATTGATTTCAGTTAACAAATAATGACGTAGATGAGTCTTTTCTCAAACAAAAATGACATAGATAAGCCAAATTTTCAACAGGTGTCATAGATGGACCTTTTCATCAAAGTGTAGATACCATATTTGATTTTTTTTTTTTATAGTGAACTAGATAATATATAATTATCCATATACTTATAAAAAATACTAATAACACAATTCATAGCTACTATATAATCTTCAAATTTTATAATTAGTTGCGAGTCAGTGAAAAGATGATAATAAAGAATACCAATTATTAACAAACTATAATTTAAAATATAATTGGATGATCATCTTTTGTAAATACTAATTACTCAGATCAAACCTCTTATTTTCCTCATATAAAATGTTTGACTTAAAAAAGATCTGGTCAGAACAAGACCAAAATCATAAACTAAATATATTTCAAAATGATACATTCAACTTGGTATCTAATACACCCTCATTTAGTTACATGCCAAAATACTTGCGATCGCAACTTAATATTTTCTAATTCAAACTATTCAAAAATTTACAAAATCTAAAGTTTTCCTATAAATAGGTGTCAATTTAAGCAAAGGAACACACAATAATAGTAACAGTCATTTGATCCCCATACCAAATAATCCCACTTCTCTTCAGTCATGAATAGAAAAAAAATGAAGTTTGATTTCCTTGAAAGTAGATTGACAAGGATATTCCATTGAAGAAAAAATAGAAAGAGTTTATGAAAAAGACTCATAAACCAACACATTTATAATATGTAGTCCTTATCACAAGGAACTTGTGGTGTTCACAAATTATGAAAATTCATTGTGATAAGAATTATAGATAATCATAGCCATTTAAATACTATAAAATGTGCCTAGTTCTTGAGTTTATTTTTTGAGAACCCTTTTTGTCTTTTTCTGTATGAGATGTCATTGTTAGTTTTACTTTTAATGAAAGCAAGCTTCACTTTTTTTCTAGTCATTGCTAAAGAGAAAGACAAATGTTTTTGTTTGGATGTAGATTAAATCGTTACCCTCCGGTAAGGTCAACACCGGAGCGGAAGTAAGGTCAACACTGGTGCGGAAGTAAGCCTATCTTTGTACCCTCCGGTAAGGTCAACACCGGAGCGGAAGTAAGCCAATCTTTTAACATTTGAAAACTTCTCTCACATGCCTCCGACCACTCGAATTTCTTACACTTTTGGGTCAAAGTAGTCAAGGAAGATGCAATGGATGCAAAACCATCCACGAACCTCCGATAATAACCCGCTAAGCCCAAGAAACTCCTAATATCGGTTGGAGTCAAAGTTCTAGGCCAATTTTTCACCGCCTCCGTTTTCCTTGGATCAACCTCAACTCCTTTACTAGAGATGATATGACCAAGAAATGTCACCAACCTCAACCAAAACTCACACTTGCTATATTTGGCAAAACAATTGATGTTCCTTAAGGGTTTGCAATACCACCCTCAAATGACCCATATGATCACCCTCATTCTTTGAATATACCAAGATGTCATCAATGAAGACAATGACAAATGAATATAGGTAATTTCAAAACACTCTATTCATTAGGTCCATAAACGTCGCCGGAGCATTGGTGAGACCAAAAGACATTACTAAGAACTCATAATGACCATATCTAGTCCGGAATGTCGTCTTTGGTATATCCTCACCTCTCACCCTAAATTGGTGATACCCCGACCTCAAGTCAATCTTAGAAAAGTAGCTTTACGGACCTTATGAATTGACGGTAATCAATACACATTCTTAAGGACCCATCCTTCTTCTTCACAAATGAAATCGGAGCACCTCATGGAAAAATAATAGGTCTAATAAAGCCTTTGTTTAGTAAATCTTTGAGTTGAGCCTTCAACTCTTTCAATTCGATCGCAACCATCCCATAAAAAGGGATTGAAATGGGATTTGTATCCGGTAGCAAATCGATATCAAAATCAATTTTCTGTTCGGGTGAAATACCGGAAAGGTCATTAGGAAAAACCTCCAAAAATTCACTCAGTACGGGGACCGACTCAATGGGAGGAATTTCGGAGTCTAGATCTTGGACTCTTACAATATGGTATAGACTATCCTTTGAAATCATTTTGCATGCTTTTAGACAAGAGATGATATGACCTCTAGGAATAGAGTTTCCCCCCTTCCACTCTACAACGGATTCATTGGAAAGTTAAACTTCACCACCCTTGTCCCACAATCAATAGAAGTAATGCAAACATGCAACCAATCCATACCCAATATAATATCAAAATCTAGCATATCTAGTTCTACTAAATCAACATAAGAAACTCTATTGGGCAACATTATTGGACAATTTCTATACATCCTTTTTGCAACAATCGACTCACCCACCGAAGTAGACACTATAAAAGGTTCATGCAAAATATCGAGTAAAATATCAAACTTTTTAAGCTACAAGAGGTGTAACAAATGACAAGGTATCACCCGGATCAATTAAAGCAAATACATCTATGGTAAAGACTTTCAACATATCGGTCACCACGTCGGGAGAATTCTCTTGTTCACCCCTAGAGCGGAGAGAATGGAAGCAATTCTTCTTAGGAGCATCACTAGAACCACTTGCTTGAGCTTGACCACCCCTCTCTTGACCCTTCAAGTTTGGACAATCTCTCATCTTGTGACCACTCTTGCCAAAACTAAAGCAATTTTCCGTTCCTAGCAAGCACTCACCAAGATGACCCTTTCCACCTTGGCACATGTAGGCTTCTTATTTGGTGAGTTTCCACTCCTTCCCTTTTGAGCTCTCGATTTATTTCCATTGTCATCACGAGCCTTAGGGAACTTGGATGGAACTTGATTAGAAACCCGCTTCTTAAATCTAGGCTTGTCTAGTATTTCAAGCCTATTCTTTGAAGAACCTCCATTAAATGATCTTGCCCTCTTAGCATCTCTACTCTTTCTCTTAGCAATTGCCTCCTAAACCCTTCTAGCATGCACCATAAGACGGGAAATGTTCATGTTGTCATGTAGCATGGCCGAATGACACTCCTCTTGTAAGTCCTCCGACACTCCCGTCACAAAGCGGCTAATTTTATCTCTAGGATCAAAAATCAAAGAAGGAGCATATTTGAACAATTTAATGAATTCCAAGGAGTATTCGTGAACACTCCTTCCTCCTTGACGAAGGTTGATGAACTCCACCACTTTTTCCTTCCTCGTCTCCCTAGGAAAGAACCGATCTAGAAAAGCCTTCTTAAAGATCTCCCAAGTCAATGGACCACCTATCAATGACCTATTATCCCTCCATTGCACATACCATGCTTGAGCCATGTCCTTGAGTTGATAGGTGGCCAACTCGGCCTTCTCACTTGTGGTCCACCCCATAGTTATAAGTATTTTAGAGACTTCATCGATGAAATCTTGGGGGTCTTCATTAACCTTTGGCCCGTAGAAAGTAGGAGGATTCACTCGAGTAAAGTCCTTTAGACGGGAAGCCATAGTAGTGACTTGTTGATGAGGACGGGGTACAAGCTCCCGATTGGTTTAGTCTGTCATAGCTTGGGCTTGAACAGTAGCTGCTTGAGCCAATTGGATGAGGGCAGCCCTTATATCTCCATCCGTCAAGTGTGGAGGATTAACCGGAGCTTGGTCAACATTAGCATTTTCTTCAAGTGGAGGAACTTGTTCACCACGGGGAGGAGCTCCCACATTGGCAATTTCCTCTTCAAGTCTTCGTGCCGCATTCCTTCGAGTGTTCATTCATCCTATAAGCACAATAATAGAATTAGATGCAAAAGCACACCATAAGTATACTCTAATGGCACGATATAACATTTCCAAGAACATGAGAGTTTCCTAGGCATCATGTAGGTTCCCATTCATAAGTGTGGCACGCTTCACAATTATGAACACGAACTTACATAGACGTGGTAGAGAGAGACACACACTCTAAGATAATTCAATCTCATGCTCTGATACCAAGTTTGTCACATCCGGGTTTACCCCCTAGACGTAACCGATGCCGTCATCCTCTTTGAGGACTAGGACTAGCCTCTTAGCTTACATCATCACATTCATAAGTCGAATTTAGCAGAAAATTTAAAACTCTTATTACTTCTACTCAGAGGTTTACATAGACCTCTACATACACACACATATATATATAAGCTAGAAAATAATCTTCAAAGATTGTGTCATCTCATAACCATCTAACACGATTGACAAGTTGGGCATAGCCCATACATCAAGGTAAAGATAGCAACATATAGACTTTATATAATCCGTACTCAAATGAAAGTAGATAGAATATAAGAGTCTTAAAGCTAAAACAACAACAACATAAGCTCGATATTGGCATCGCCCTCGGACAATGAGGACCTACCCCTACTTGGATGATATAGGATCCAAGCCTTCTTCAAGTCGCCTTCCAAAACACTTCAACGACCCAAACCTAAAATGTTTGGGAAAAGGGAATTAAATTGGGTTAGTACGCCACTTGTATTAAGTACGAGACCATATGCACACATTCTATGAAATCATGCCAACAAAGAGGGATATTTATCAAAACATGCCATTTTATTCTTTGAAAATCCTTATACATAATCAAGGAAAATCATACAACTTAAAAAGGCATATTCATCAAGTCAAAGCAAATAACATACTTGTCAACATACTTTAACCCATTGCCCAATATAACCCTACTATCAAGAAATTATATCACAAGCATGGATAAGGGTTCATCATATCATAATAAAGAAAGACTACTACCTATGAATCCTCATAAAGCCAACAAGTGCAATAATCAAACGAAGCCCCATAACCTTACTCAATCAAGTGACCCAACAAGAACCACGACTAATATTCAACTTCACATTACATAACCTTTTTAAGGACATACAACATCATACTTATAGCAACGTAGACCAATTACATGTTCATGAGAGTGTCAATCACCATACAATATTATTTATATGTAAACTCATCATACTATCATTTTTTACATTCGTTATCATATACATACATAATATCAACTTTCTAAAGCTCCCATCAAGGCAAAATAGTGCAAGGCATAGGTATAGTCCCATAACCCTACTAGACTAAGTCAAACCTTTCAAGTCACCTTAGTTAGTTTATCTTCATTTGTTCATTTTAATTTAGGGAACACTTGCCTTAATCGACATAGACCACATGATCTAAGTATGGAATCCGTGTTGTAAAATCTTACACCGATAGAAGGTGAACTACCGGCCAAAGTAAAACTAAACATAAACATAGCTTTCTAGGTGGATCCACTAGCTAGTCTTCCTATGGGGGCAACATAGTTCAAGAACTAAGAGATAGTATATTTCCTCTTCATACCACTTGGTAATTGGGGTCTCCTCTCATGGGAATCTATTGGATGAGTATTCCTCTCCGAGAAGTCAACATCTCATGTAGAACTATAGGGCGAATCTTCCTCTTTGAGAAGTCATCACCTCCCATTGTCAAGTTCACTTGGTGCTAATCTAAGTCCCTTTATTGAAATATCTTTAAGCCTTTAATTATCAATCATATCTTAGTTTAGGTCATAGGGTCTACCCCTTGTATAATCATCATCATCAATAGCTCAATAAGAATTGCATGAGTATAGTCCTTTCATCACAATTCATATAAGTGAGGTTAACACATTAGCATTTCATAGCATAATAAGGCACATCGACAGTCATCATCATCCTTATATCACATACACCTTAATCAACCTCGCAACATAGTGAAGACATTTCAATTCAACATCATACCATCCTATCAATCCTAATACAAGGTATACTCCAATATAACGTCATGACTTAACCATAATTAATCACAATTGGAAGTAAAGATAGAAATTCCAAAACTTACCAAGTCTCCTTCATAGTTCATCATTTAAGCCTTACCATAAACCCTCAATTCAATCCAATTTAGATGTTCCACATCATAATCAATAATCAACATGATAATAATACTAGAAGAGTCATTACACCATAATTCAATACTAAATCAAAGCTTAGAACAAGATACTTAAGTCAATTCTCATAACCTAGATCACTTCTCATGAACTAGTATGAAAGACTACAAAGTATACTAATTTATTCATGATTAGTGTAACAACATCATCTAATAGTGATTTAACCAATAATCAAGTCAATTGAATCAATCACAACACAATTTATATCAAGATTAAACCTAGATTTAGGTCAAACCATCACAAATTACCATAATAAAGTTAAATACATGTTAATCTATCCATTATATCCTAAATAAAACATAAACAACTCAGTTCATAACATCAAATTCGTATTGAGTAAAACCCACTTGAAAACCCAACTTTGAAAATCCATTTTAAAGGAACCCTTTGATGAAAGAGTTTCAAAGGTGAATTAGATATCATACCTTGTTAATTGATGAAGAGTTGATGGTGAATTCGTCCCTTTCCATCCCTCAAAACCTCCCCTATCTTGTCTTCAATGGTGGTTTCTAAATAGAGAGAGAAAGAAGAGAGAAGGAAGAGGATTTATTTTTAAAGTTGTGTTTAATCTAATGAGGGTTGGGGTCTTTATATGAGGGGTTAAATTAGTTAATTAATCTTCCTTTAATACCTAAATAACCCCTAAACCCCTTAATTATTTAAAATGAAATGAAATTAAAATGTGCAGGAACTTGGACACTCGTAGAAACCCAGTCGACGGTTGGTCCCCCCTCCGTCCTGCACAATTGTCGTCTTGGTCAGAGACTTGTGCAGGCGAGGGCTTCCCCATTTTTGCTAAGTGTGGGATGAAATTTGGCATTTGACCCCCGTCGATCCACACACGATCCGTCGTTTGTGTCTCATTGGTGCACACTGCTCAGACAGTGTTGCCTCCAACGTGCTAGGGTCCTCCTCAATGGCCCTTGGTTGGTCCTCGGGGAGTCGTACCCGGACGTTTTGACCACGAATCACCTTTAACACATGTTGTACACCCTTTCACCTAATTTCATGAATTTCCGACTCCTAAAAGCTTGTCAAATAGGCTAAGGCACGCTAGTACGTTCTTGAACCAAATTTTCAAACGTCATGCACATTCTTGGACGTTTTGGTTCCTAAACCTCCTAAATGACTTATATTCATCATTATAGGTCTTATAACGTGTTTAGACCCAATGACACCTATGTTAGGCCTTAAGACTCATATTGAATTTTTCGAAGTGTTACAATATTGTGTTACGATTTCTCTTGTTGTCACAATCCTAATCCATTGAGCATAGCATCCAGACTAACCCCGATTGGTGAACTGACTAACTACCAGCACATAATCCATTAAACAACCAAAAATCAATTCTAAAACAAGGTTTCACAATTAAAAATCAAAATCATAAAATAATTGCGAAAATTTTTCCTAGAATTTGAAATTCATGTACCAAAAATCTAAATCCTCTAGAAAATGGAGATACAACTCCAAAATTGATTTTCTCTCTGTCCACTTTTATTTGTAATGTAACGCTTTTCGAAAGTCAATTTGACTAAGTTTTAAAGTTAAATTAGATTACATTAGTTCAATATTTTTATAAAAAAAATTAAATATTCAAAAACTATATGAATAGAACTATAAATTGCATTTTTTGTATATCAATATAATGAAAATATACATCGTAAAATATTGATCAAAATTCTTATAGTTTGACTCTAAAAAAAGAAACCATAATAATTAATTGTCGAAGGAGGAAGTATAGTTTAAATCTAAAAAAGGGACCAGAGAGAGGAGGAAGCCATAGCCAAGCAACTCATCCTTAAATTTAGAAAACGCTAAGATCACAGTTGAGGTCGCAATTGGACAATCCTATAAATATCCCCCAATGAATGCATCAGCGCAATTGAATAACTATCATACCTACTCCATTGACTTTCATACCTACTCCATTGACTTTCTAAAAGGTCCAACATATTATTTGATGATTCATATTTTTCAACAATAAATTTGAACATCTTTTTAATAAGCATTAACTTGAAACCTCGTGTGCATCAAAAGCAAATTCAGGAAGAATTAATTAGGTTCATATAAATTTCCGGACTGCCCATATCACTTGATAGTAGAAAACTTTCGGTGTGAAATGTTAATAGTTCAGACAAGTAGCAACTTAAACTTCTTTAAAATTTAAAATTTTACAACGATTTTGCAGATGGTGCAAAACCATACACTTGGAAAAAAGAAAAAAAAACTGAAACGTTATTTTCAATCATGCACTTGGAAAAAAGAATTGATTTATTTTTGAGATTTTATTGAAGAGTGATGTACTCCTAATGTTTACCTTAACTGAGAACAATTTATATCCTAAAAATTATAAAGGATATACTAATATATGTGTGTCACATTTAGTGTTCGCTCAAGGATAGACAAGGGCACCACCAATTCTCTAAAAATAAAATTTAAAAAATCATGACAATCTCATAATTACACCACCATGTATATATGTACACTCAACCAAGGGCGGATTTAGAAGGTTGTCAGATTATTCATCAAAACCCCCTCGAAAAAAAAATTAAGTTAATTTTTTTAATCTCTTTAATACAAGACTAAAGGTTGACTAGTAATTTAGAGGATTCAAAATTCCGAAAAGGTCCTGAATCCGTGTCACTGCACTCAACTACCTAGACAAAAACCAAAACCAAAACATTCATTAGAATTTGTTGAGATCAGATGCTATGGTGATGGAGGCTGCTACACCTCCCGGATGTATAGCCAAGTCGAGCGTATTTCTTATTTCAGCACCCACCACGCCTTCTGCATCTTCCCTCTTCGCTGCTTTATCTTCTATAAGCTTGCTCGTTGCATCCTAAATAACCAATAAACAATAATTAACCCTAATTTGAATATGACATAAACTTGTAATTGGTAGAATATAATGATGTCCGCATAGCATGCAAAATGAACTTACTTTTAGCACATCTCTGAGTGTGGTCTTGTCATCCGTTTGAGCATTTATGGAAGCAGCACATTGAGCTTCCGCTCCTACGCCTCCTGGCACTACTTCACTTCGTCCAGTAGCTCTTGCTTCTGCAGCTTGTATTGCTGCAGCATCGCTGTGTTCAATTGGTTTGTTCCCTTCAGGCTTAAGTGCCACAGCCTCTAGTGCTTCACCTACCGTAACTGCATCCTCTTGAACTCCTGTCGTAGGATATCGTGTTGATCTCTCTTCATCTGCTGCTTCTGATGGATAAATATACTGTGCAACTACCTAAATATCCAATCAATTGTTATTTTCATACCTACACTACGTCGACAATGATTTTTAGTGACAATTAATTAGCAATTGTTGTTAAATATGTATTTTTAGCGGTAATTAACACTCTTTATATATGTTCTAAAGACTTTAGCGACATTGGATCTAATGACACTTAACTAATATCATTGAAAACTTTAACACTTTTTATTAATGTGTCTATCTATTGCCGCTAAAAGTTATTTTTTTTTGTAGTGCTATCAACTACCTATACCAAGGTGCATTGTTGTTGTGTATATATCAATTTAATTTGAAGGGAATCCATTATATTGCACTTACTATTTGCTGAAATTTTGGTAATTTTGCCCTACACTAAATATTGTATAAAAATTATTAAATTCAGTAAATTGTATAAGAATTAAAGTACACTCTACTTTAATAAGAGTTAATACCTCAAAAAGTCAAAACCTGTGCAAAAATTGTGAAACATAGCACAAAAATTTGACTCGTTCCTATATGATAATCTCAGAAATTTGTGATTATTTTTTAAATAGAGATTGTTGAGTATCAAAAACTTTATGACCCTGAGTCCTATAATGAGAACATATTGAAGGTGTACTGTTATATTCTAGGTGTTTTGATGATCCTCCCAAATGTAAGGACCTAATTCCTGGTAGAGTGCTCTCGTCCAGATACAAATGGAGTACAACTGTAAAATGTTCATGTCAGGTGGTAGGTGAAAAGTGCAATGTCCTAAATCAATAGGAAGAGCGGACGAGATTGTCTATCTCAGTTACTCTCACAAACAAAGGGGCATTGTCTCTTGTTAAGTTCTCTCGTCCAAATCCATTATTAGGAACAACTATAAAGCTATTATGTCAGAGTCGGAAAGCGTCAACGTACTACACCAATCAGAATAAGTGCAGTTATTTGTCTAATGGTCAATAACTCTTTATGGTTGACTTAGTCAACATGACAAACAACAAATAAATTCATGCATCCAAAGAAGGAAGTCAGCCAGCAAGACTTTTCAAGAACTCACAAAAAAGTTTGCAAGGGACCTAGTCCCTGCAAGACTACGATATGAAAGGTTACAAGACAGCCGTCAGAAAAGTTGCTACCTCTAATGTGGAGGTGCACACATCTCTAACAGCAAACCTTCAACCAATGGGATGGTCTCAACGAGTTTGTGCTGATTTATATTATCTCTTTCTAACAAACACAAACTCAAGATTTGGCAAATTAAATTCACAAGCTTAAAACATAAAGCAAGAACCCGATCAAGAGAAGAAGCGTTTTCCGTACCTATTAGTGTTCTTGAATGTTTGTATTGAGCTTAACTTGTAGGATTCGTCTCATTGTTTGTTAGAAACATTTCAAAGCTGGTTTGAGTTTTTTAAGAACATATTTAGGACTATAAAAGTCTATACTAATCAGTAAGGTTAGTATTGTGGACGGTGTGGTATCCGCTTAGTTGAAGTCTAAGTTATCTAGGGATGATATCTTAGTGGGCAGTGTTATATCTGCTCCGGCTTGTCTAAGTAATAGGTGGTATTGCTTAGTGTGGATATTAAGCAAGCTAATCTCATTTTGTAAATTGATCTTTACTTTTGCTTGGAGAAGATTAGTGGAAGCAGTTTGAAAAGTTCTGTTGAGAACGGGTCGTGGTTTTACTCCTTTGAGCAAGGATTTCCACAAAGTTATTTGTTCAATCTTTACTTTCAACACTTATCTTACTTACTGTTTGTTATTGTAACTGTGGTGAGTACCTAATCCCATCAAAACAAGTGAATGCATATTCTTAGTTACTGTTCTTGCTGAGTCAAGGAACCTGGTCCTCGACTGATTGGTTGATGCATACATTCAAACACACACGTATTATTAGGGGAGATCGAGGCATCAAATTGGGATTAATCAGGACCAATGCTTCTAGAATAAAATAGGATCTTCATGATGTTGATCATTATGAGTCTTCAAACAAGACGGGGCAGAGGTACGGGGGTGCCAAGGTGTCTAACTAGACACCCTTTGTCAAAAAATACCACTATATGTACTTCAAATCCTAATATATATATATATATATATATATATATACACGTGGGTGCCAAGGCGTCTAACTAGACACCCTTTGTCGAAAAATACCACTATATATACTTCGAATCCTACTTTATATATACACACACACACACACAGATATATATATATATATATATATATATATATATATATATATATATATATATATATATATATATGTACACAAAATTTTAAACACCCTTTCGAATAGTAGATTCCAGTAGCTACTTGAAATCTATAACATATTAAAAATGCACAATTTTGATGTGAAGTGAGCAATAAATTGATGGCAAATAGGTGTTTAAGTATGCGAGATTGGATCCCTATAAGATCGTACTTCTTTGTTGAATTTACTATCAAAAGTTTGGACTAAAATTTTTAGTTGCACCACTGACTGGTACACTCAAGTAAAATTGACAACATTTATCATTCACGTCATGTTATTTCCTTTTCCCTAATCATATATAATGCATGAAATACTAACGAAGCGACCAGGAAAAAACATCACCTACCCGAAATGATTCCTTCTCGAACATCTCCTGATCATAATCCATTTTCACAACCACCTTCCCCAAGATAACACTCCAACAATATCATAATTCAACAATCTAATCAAGTCTATCATCAGCCTAAACTACAACTAACCACACATTCATCTACCCAGACACCATCTGAAAGGCTTCTGCATGTTATCTCTCGATACTTACAAGATAATATATAAGTAAAAATTGTTCTAATTATTCGATTAAGAAAACCTAGCCTACCTAGACATCAAACAACTGTAGTAAAATTTTGAATACAAACTTCTGGCTCCATGAGGGCGAATCTTAACGGACATTGATTGAGAATTCATGGATTTTGACCTTCTTTGTGCCGAAATCTCTCCCCTACATAATTCCCGAGTTTAAAGCTGCTTATGAGATTTTTTAGAGTAACCCTCATTGTTTTATTAATAAAGAGCGGGAGGAAATAAAAGAATTTATGTTTTTCGAGTTTCTACCCCTACCATAGCAGTTGACATGCCGCTATAGTAGTATCACCACAGTGAAAACATTTCCGCTATTGCGGAATGATGTCAGCCTGGTTAATTCTAAAATTCCTACATTCATGTTGTATGCCCCAACTTTTATATTGATATCGTATCTTATAACTTTTAGGACTCTACAAGATGTGACTTGTATTATGACGGCTTAGGTCGTTACATTTTTCTACTAAAGCCCCATTTCAGTTGTAGTGTTGGTCTTTTCATATAATTGGCTTATTTTGATATCATTGGTGTTTAGGTGATATCACCTTGTTTTTGTATTATGATTTCTTGTTGCCACAATCCTGATTCGTCGTGCATAGCACCACACTAACCTTTAATTCGAGAACTAACTAATCAGTAACGCATAATCTATTAAATAACCAAGAATAAACAATTTCATGTTCTAAAATAAGCTTTCCTTATTAAAATTAAAACTCATAAAATAATCATGGAAAATCCTCCTAGAATTTGAAATTTGTGTATCAAAATCTAGATCCTCTACAAAATGGAGATGCAACTCTAAAATAAATATAGTTTACGTTTATTAGAGAGAATGGGAGGAACCCATAGCTGCCTGAAACAAGCAACTGACTCATAAAACGCTAGGACCACAATTGAGGTCGCGATTGGACCCATCCAATGCATCAATGACATTGAATAACTATCACAACTACTCCATTGTCTTTCTAAAGGTCCAACATTGTTTGAGTTGATAGACTGAAATAATGATAATGTAATAACTTATTTGATGATTCATACTTCAACAATGAATTTGGACAATCTTCATAAAATTTCTGATTATGCCTCTGCCAACAAGCTCCAATTTCAATTTCGAAAATCACATGGTAAACTATAATGAAAATCCATTTTATCTAGCATTAACTTTGAAACCTTAAGTGCATCTAAAGCAAATTTAGTAAAACTTAATTATGTTGGAATAAATGTCCTCACTCCCCCATATACTAAAAAACTTAATATGAAATATTTTAGTTGAGAAAGGTAACATCTAACACTATTTTTAGGCATATATGGTACAAAAATATTCCTTTAAAACTTGGACTAGCATCTATATTGTCTAATTTGAATGTGTCTATTTTTTGAGAATATACCTTTAAAACTTGGACTAGCATCTATATTCTCCAACTCCAACTTGAATGCGTTTATATTTTTTCACACTATGCATATTTAAGTGTATGCTATGATTACTTATTTCATGAAGTCTATGATTACGATGAAACAAGATGAAGTTTACCTCTCCACCTACGGACTCAGAAACAACAAGAGTACCCCCAACTTCAACTTGAGAAACAGTAACGCAATGTTCTGTGGCGAAATCATTAGTAGCTACAACACCAATACGCTCATTCTGTGAGGCGGCTGACTGCATGAGTGATGCAGGGCCGCCTCGCGGAACATGACCCAGGGCTAGACTCTCTACTGATTGCATTATTGATGCATCTTCTGGTGCTATAATTTCTGAACTAAGTTCACTTGACACCAAAAACACGTCCCCATATGTTATGGGTTTATCTTCATTATTACTCATCCTCATCTTCTTTTAACAAATTTTATATATATTTTTACAAACATCGAAGAGGAAGGATAAACGCAAGTTAAATTAAGGTGATGAAGTGGTACTGCCAAACGCTGTAAATGTGTTATACGTGTTGACGGATATGATAAAACACTTCAGTATTGATTTTACAGATGGTGCTTTGTAAGTTGCGGTGTGAACCGCCCACACCATTATTTCTTTTAAGAAAAAAAAAGGGGTTATTTTTGAGATTTTGAAGAGTGCTCTACTCTTTATATTTATTTTAACTAAAATGTTGCTAATTTTTGTAAATAGTACAATTCACATGGTAAAATTTCAATAAAAAATGACAAAGTAAAGAAAATGGCACTTCAGTATTGATTTTACAGGTGGTGCTTTGTAAGTTGCCCAAACAATTGATCTTTCAAGAAAAAACTGAAACCATAATTTTCTGAGGACCGTAACTTTTTATGTGCTTCATTTCATTGAATAAAATCACGTCATATTTTTTTAATTTTATTTTGAATCATTTTTTCATAAGTGTTATTTGAAGAAAAGACAGTAGAGATTAAAAAAACAACTTTAAGAATGGATTAGAAATTTAATATCATGAAAAGTTCCATTAATATAAAGTTAAGCTATTTATATAAGAAAATGGACAATAGGACCATTAAGTAAGCTCCTTTAGCCGCTTCGATTATTAGAGGCGCTTACTTCACACCAACAGAATCATAAATTTCTTCTCCGCCTCAGTTTGAGATCTTTCTACATCAAGATCTGACCCTCGATCGACTCTAAATATAGTGTAATTTCTGATATATGTACACCACAATAGCTAACCCTATTCCAGCTTGCATTGTATTTGATGTTGAGGATTTCGCTTTTGATGTAGTCAAGCTAAGCTACCAAAAATTAAACCTAATAAGTTTTTAAATATTCAAGGACTAAAATAGGTTAATATATAGTTAAAGAACCAAAGGTGATAGGTCTTTATATAGTTAAAAGATTAAATTCGATAAGTGCATAATTAAGGGATCATTTTAGACCTACACCTATAATTTGACATTTATCTCATCTAGTATCTTCTACACCCCCAAATTCTTCATATTCTAAAGAATGATGTCATATTCGAAGTTCCATTTAGAAGCAAGAAATCTCGATCAATATATCACACCCACATTCAAAGTAAACCCCAGAGATATAGCAATGGATGAGTTACTTTTCCCTTAACGATATTGAGTTTTAGAAGAAGAAAAAGATCCTTTGATAAAAAGCGCTACCCTCTAAAAAGCCCCCACCCAACTCAAATTCGAATTAGTCAGGACTTCACATGTATTGGACACCAGATAAGAAGCGAAAATTAAGTAACAAAATAAATATTGGGACTTGTTTACCACGTACCATTGTCACTAATTTAAGAGCTATAGCTAGTTTATAAAAGCTAATCATTAGTTCCCTTGAAGACTACTTTGTTTCAATTCCATTGCAATTGAAAATGACCAAATCAAGAATAAAACACAAAACATGCAATTCCTTGACTACAACAGGCTATTGTTATAAAAACAAATTACTCTTCAACTTTTCTTTATAGTATGATTGAAAGCACTTTTGCCATTAAATGTGGCCATCGAGAGTGACAGTACTTAGAAGAGTATTTTAAAGCCATTCCAAGCAGAATGTATTCGTGTCCCACTTGCAAAGAAAGTTGGAGAATAGTTCAACTTTCGTGTAATTTCAGGAGAGGTAATTTGGCAGCAAAAATACAGTGACGAAAGTTCGTCTTTCTCAAGATAAATGTTAAAAGCTCTTAGATTCATCCTTTACTTGATATCATGTTGTTATGTGGAGTGTGGAGCCTCAACTTTCACATCAGACTAGACTAGGATGTGTCATTGCCAGCAAGTGTAAATGGCACATTTGTGTTGCTGACACAAGGGAGTGTGAAGCTAACATTTGCAAGACCCCACTTATCTCATAACCAGAAATTATACTAGTACATTTTACTAAAACTGTAGAAATAACCAGAAAAATAAGAAAAACTCTGTACCACCTTCTGATTCATCAAAGTCATTCGAGTAGAAACTTACCAGGATCGTGACAACACTTGAAGCAAGAAAACAGGTATTGTGCAACATCTGATATTAGTGATGGAAATATATTGACACAGAAGTTGGTTTTGCCAATACAATCATCTACCAGCAACCAGAAGAAAAGAAACGTAACGCATCTTCCGGGAATACCCTGGGTGATAATGCAACTCGACATAGTCAGTCCCACACTGCAATAATACACGTTTGTTGAACATACAAAAGTTGAAGATATGCAAAAGCTACTAAAGGATTCTTATCAAAGCTTTCACATAGGCTTGGGACTGAAAATGACCACTAAATATATGGCTTTTGTAAGGTCTATTTTAGGGATTCGATTGTAATAAATCTCACGTAAGAGCATTACCATGAGAATTTTTGACCAAATTCATCACTATTGTCTTGCTTCAACTTTCATGACATCCTTGTAATATTTTACTCAACTAAGAACATTGTTTAAATTTCCAAAATATGACCAAACACCCTTCTGTTTACTTTTTCATTCTTCTCTAACTGAATCTGTTTTTCTCAGTTTCGCTTCATCTATTAGTTATTCTTTCTTTTTCAAAAAAAATTCCACCAGCTCTTCAAAGAACAAAAACATCTTTACTTGGCCAAACAACATTGCTGAAATCCCTTCTTCTCCAAGTAGTTCTCCAGTTTTGATGCTCTTAGCTCGTTGGACACCAAGCTATTGGGCAGCCTCATTAGTTATTGAATAATTCAATAAGTAGAATAATGACTCAACACAACCTTGGTACTTTCAGAAAAATGTGCCTATAAATAGTTTTGGCTAAATTATAGATAATTTCTCAGAAGTCAGAACATGAAAGAAAAGAGTGATAAGGAGCAACCCCAAGAAACAACAGAAAAAAAAAAAGGAAGAACCTTCTAAGTCAGTTCTCTCAGCTGGGTGAACTATTCAAAAATCCATTGCTCCAAATTGTTCCATATTCAAAAAAAACAAATGGCAATATATTGTTTACGTATATGGAGACTGTGGTTGAAGACGGTTACACAGTGTTCATTAGGTCAAGTCTTTGTTTCTGGGCGATTCTTCTTTTGTTTCTCTTTTTTTTCTTATAAACTGAGACTGATATAAAGATTATTCTGTTAGAGAAGGATGAAATATTTAACAGAAGATGTTTTTGATAATTTCTTTAGAAACCTAAAGGATGTTCTTAGTTAAGTAGAGTATTATAAGGATGTATGGAAGTTGAGGTTGAAAATAACAAGGATGAATTTGGTCAAAAACTCAATACCATGACAACTGATTGGCAGCTTCAGAAGCTCTTTAAACTCTGAGCAAAAAGGCAGATCCCCAGCTGCAAAGCAAACTACAGAAAAAGCCCTCTCTTGGATACAAGATGATTAAACATTGAACACCTCTACAGCCATTAGGCCAGAAAGCTAAAAGCTCACAGATCACATAGCCATGGGAATATAGAAGCGACATACAGATTATTACACCATCTGTCTGCTCTAGGTAGTTTAGGTCAGCTGGAAACAAAGTTAAACGTAGGATCTGCTTCTAATGCCTCTTTCACCATAACATGACGATGCTAAAACTTGGTTTCAAACAAAATGCAACTGGCGACTAAAAAATAGTCAACTCAAATGTCTCAACATCCAACAATGGATATGTCTCTATGATTTACTTCTTCAGATTCGTTTAGCTCTTAAGCCTTTCAATAATCTGTAAAGAACCCATCTGGGCCATTGGCTTATTGCTTTTGGCTTAGTTTTGCTATTTTGACTTAAAACAAGTACTTAAAAGCACTTTTAATTTCATCCACACACTTCAAAAGTGCTTAAAAGTCATTTAAGCTTGAAAGCACCATAGATAAGCCAATCCAAACAGGCTCTAATTCTATTATAAATGCAAAGCAGATTGAAACTAGAATCTAGGTAATAGTAACTGCAACAGAATTCTACACTTAGGTACTCATGTTCAGAATAGCAGCACCAACCGATCTATAAGAATAAATGAAGAACTATAGTGTGAAATGACTTTTGCACAGCAATGACATACAAGACAATAAGCGCAAGTAATTATTAAAAGGATAGAACCAAGAAAACTTCGATGGGACGTTATTGGACAAGCATAGAAGTGCAACAAGATCCGAATAAACCTACAAATCAAAATGGTTTAATCTGTTGGAAATTGGAGTAAGAGAAACATATAACAACACCATGAAAAGAATTAGGACCCTATACATAATATAGGACTGCACACACTTGAGAAATTGTTATCCCATTAGCAGCTGAATAATGATGATAATCGTGCGGCAGTTCGGAGTATTTTTTGCAAAAGTGAAGGTAGAATTACCAACATCAGCAGTTCTTCGGCTACTTCGGACAGCAGAAGTCTATATGACGTGTGATCAATACTATCTTAGACACTAGGAGCCATGGAGTTCCACTATATGTTCTTCCATTGGTTCATCACTCATCAACACATACCTTTGTGAAAGGAAATAAAAGGATATACAGAAAATCAACTGAATGGCACCACCATTGCATACTTTTTTAATGGTAAAGTTATTTCGAAATAGTGGCAACCAAAAAAATCAGATGAACTAAATTTCAAGATACAAAGAAAGAATACATCTTTATATCGATAAGATCACAGACATGAACCACACACATAAAGAAGAATAAAAAAAAAAGAAATCAGCCATTTGCCTATTACAAACATTTATGCTTATTCAACACAACCAATTGAACAACTCAGCAACTCAAGCTACGCAGATGCGATTGTGACAAATTGCAACAACAGAAGTATAAAGACTACTTTAACAACTCATAGCCATTAATATTTCAAGGAAAAGCCTGCTCTTTTCTTCTTTTACAATTGGCCTATCAGTAAATTCCACACCAAATTAGTGGTTAATGAAAGCAATGATTCTACTAAATTTCGTCTAATACATCCATAGATTACCCCAATAAATCTAGCTGAAGTTCATTATTATGAATCCTCTTCATTCCTGACCTTTTGTAAAGTAAAAGCCAAAAAGTAAGGATATAAGTAGAGCACAATGATCAAAATTGAAATCCAAAAGGTACTATTTTATTTAATATAACATAGATAGTTAAGATATATCCCTTTAGCAAGACGAGCCACAATTGGGACATAAACTGGAAAAAAAAAAACTGAAGCTAGAGAGAAGTTTATTGTACAAGAATAAGGCGTCCAGCCTCACCAATACCATCATCATCGACCTCCTCCTCATCAGGGTCTTTCGGAACCGTGACCACCAGTTCACCGTCAGCAAAATCAGCGGTAGCCAACTCCGGCAGAGTTGACGGCGGAAGACGGAATCGCCACAAATCAAGTTCAAACTCACCCAAAGACGAATCCAAAACATTATCCCCTCGAATTACAATCTTAGTAACACCCGGATAGATCTCAACTGTATCAGCCCTAATATTATTCCCAGCATCATCCGTCGGTATAACAAAACGGAATGAATCAGAAGTTTCTTCAATAGAAACATCCGCATCGGAATTAAACGGAAGTTCTAGAACCTTGGCGAATATATGAGGGAGTCGCCGGAGCTTCTTCTGACGGCCGGTTAACGAATTAGCCTGAGAAAGAGCCGAGACGATGTCGTATCGTAACGTGATGTTGCGTTTTCTTGGTACTGGATGAACCTTCATGATTTTAAGGTTAGAAGAAAAAGAATTAAAAAAACAATTTTACAAAAATTGGGTCAAGAGAATTATTTTATGAGAAAAAGAAAGGTTAAAGCAATGGAGAATTTGCAGAGAATAGTTATTTTGTGGGTAAAGTACAGTGGAAATTCTTGGCTTTGGATGGAAGAGAAAGAAGAGTACCAAAAGGGATTAAATCAATAAAGAAAAATGGGAAATTTATGAGGTAGGGAGAATATTAATAATTCTATTTATATATCGAATCAAATAATTTAATTTTAAAAGTTATAAATAAAAATAAGAAAATATATGAGATTAAAATTAGATATAATTTTTCGAAATACATAAGTGGATTAGCACCTCACTTGCGGCTCTTTTACTGTTTTGTATATTATATAATTCATATTGATTTGAAATCTATATCTTATCTCGCTTGTTATCTTCTTATTTAGTGTATCTGATAACAAAAATATATATATTTAACTATGGCTTCCTCAATATATGATTAAAACCTTTTAATTAATGGCAAAATTATTTAAAAGTATAATTAAAATTAGTATATAGTGTAAAGATATAGGTCTAATGAGGTAGTTAAGATAGTTGCGTTAGAATTTACTTTTAAGTAACAATACTTAACTGAAATATATTCACTAGAAAAACATATTGTATTAGTTTGATAGTATAGTATATTAAGGGTGTAAGTAAAATTTTGGGGAAATTAAACATCTCGTATAAGTAAATTAATTATATATATATATAGAGAGAGAGAATTATTAACTAATTAAATAATTTCATAACAAAAAATCGTAATAATATCATAAAAATTTATATATACTCTTATAGTATCATTCACAAATGAGTTCAAACAAAAAATTTTAATGACATCACAATAATATGTGTATATTCTTATAGTATCATTGATTATTGAGTAATTGCTGAACAAGAAATTTTAATGATACCACAACAATATACATATACTTTTGCAGTATCATTAACTAGAGTAATTTCTGAACAAAAATTTTTAGTGATACCAATACAATATTATATGCTGATTTAGTATCAGTGAAGTGAAACTATCATTCGTGGGGGTCGTTTGGTAGAGTGTATTCGAGAAAATAATGCTAACATTAGCTTGATTTATTATCAGTACCTTGTTTCGTACACTTTTCTAACCAGTGCATAACTAATATTTGTATTAGTAAGTAATACACTCTATTGTGTACTAAAAAGTGTATTGCTAATATCATCTTTTTCTATGCATTAGTAATGCAATGGGTTCTAATGTATACATTAACATGATTACCGATACAATTGCTATCGAATTTTTTTTACATCCTTTCAATTATATTTGTGGATGGTATTTTTGTGAAATATTTTTCTAAAAATATTATGTAATGCATAATATTTTTAGTATACCCAACCAAACATTGCATAAAAAGAATCTCATCATAACTAATGCAAGCATTACTAATGCAAATATTTCAATACACTATATTTTGCATTATTCTTATAGACTCTACGAAACGACTCCTTAGTGATATAAATACAGTAATATGATATTTATTTATATCAATTAAGCGAAATTAGAAATCATAATCAATGGGATATAGGCTGTAATTATTTATGAGAGAATAGATATATAAAAAATTACATTGAATTTGAATATGAACTTGTGATTATTTTAAATATTATGACTCATTTATATAGTTCTTCACGTATATTAATGTATTTTTCATCGAAGTGACTGGAGCTAAATTTTATTTTCTTTGATTGGTAAAGACACATTTACAATATTTCATACATGTTATAATTTTTGAAGTGAATTAATTGATCCAAAAAAATTAACTAATTATGAAGTCTTCATTTGGATAAGTGTTACATCAACATAATAGAAATAAATGAATATGTACAAAAAAATATAGATACTCAACTAACACAATTAATGAAGTATTTATTAAAACATAGTACTCATTAATTATAATCCTAATTATTTCTCGATTGATCTCTATATACTAGTCAATTTTTTATTTGACACATGTATTAAAAAAAATTAATTGTTATAATAAGTTTACTATTTTAACACTATTACTTGATAGAATTTCAAAATCAATTTACTCATTAAAGAGATTCTACTTTTTTTAAAATCATTATTTTTTAAATAAATAGAAGATATAATAGGTAAAAAAAATAATATTATTTTGTTAAATTTATCAAAAATAACAAGTAAAAGTTTAAAATTAAACAAGTAAAAAGAGACGGACAAAGTAAATATTATGGTAACTTTTTCATATTATTATTTTAATTCAATATTTTGGATCGAAAAATTATTTTGAATAAAGAAAACAAAAATTGATCTTTGTAATATATTACATTAAACATGCAAGTAAAAAAATTAATGTGGTAGTAACAAATATATATTGTGTATAATAGTAGAGACAATATAAAAATATCAATGCAAACCAGCTGCCCTTTTCAGCCTAATTTCTTGGTTTATTTCAGCTTGACTTGTTGAATTTAAGTCAAGACTTTATTTATGATCCAGCTTAATATGTTTTGGTGCTGGCAAACTTTTATTGGATCATAAAAATGCAATTTTTTATACATTATAATATCCTTTTGCAAATCAACATCATTGCTTAAAATAAAGTAATTCAAATATGATCTTTATCATTTTTTTCTCTAAAGTTTATCAAACAGAATTGTACCTCTTCTTTTTTTTTCTTTCAGGAAATTGAAATAGGAAAGAAAGTAATTTCTAGGTTAGTTCATTGAAAATATAGGAAATACAATAGAACTTTAAGAAATTACAAATTAAGGTTAGTGAAATTTTCAAGGCACAGAGTTTTATATTAGTAGATATTTTGATATGTAATATGAAATTATGAAACGAAATCAGCGTTTAGATATGTGATTTCATGTTAATTTTATCTCACATCAAATCATGACATGAAATTCTAAATTCTTCAAAAAAAATTATTTAAAAATTTTAAATCGTGATTTGAAAATTTTCAAATACAAATATTGACCCACGAATTTAATATGTAAGAGCCTAGTCAACTCATTTAACATTATACCTACACTAATAGTATTATATTATAAGTATATATAACTTAATTATATCGTTAGAATAAATATTATTAGAAGTTCACTGATTTGATCAAGCAATTACATATATTTTGCAACTATTATATTTAGTTCCAAATTTAATATATATGTGTGTGTGTGTGACGATGAAGCTCCATCACAAAATTTCATAAATATTTGCTTAGCGTTTTCTCCTTTTGATTATCATAATTGGTTCTTTTTTTGTTTGTTTGTTTAAATTCATACCCCACTCATTTTTGTATATTTATTAGACATTTGTCTTAGAGCACACATAATCGTAAAACATGTATGAATTGAAGACCTCAATTACGTGTGTTTTATACATCTAGTTGATATCCTTGTCAACATGAATTCGTGTTTTAAATTATAACTAGTTAATTGGTACTTTATTGTCGTTTAATAGTATATATAGTATAATATAGCATATTTCGTAACACGCTATTTCTTATTTTTATCTAATGCCTTCGAATTGACCTTAGTATTTGGGGTCTATTTAATAGATGATTATGTAATAATAATTACTTTATTATTTATGTCAAAATCACTTAAACTATTGGTGTGTTTGGTAGGGAGGAAAATATTTTTTAGAAATTATTTTTTAACTTTTTTTATGTTTGGTTGATTTTAAATATTTTCCAAATTAACTTATTTTTCCTAAAAAATTTAAGAAAAATGACTTTCCTTCCAAAATTAAGGAAAATATTTTTCAAAACTCTATTTCATTCTTGGATTTTTTTACCCTACTCGTATCCCGTAGCCGACCCTCTCCATTAAAAAAAAACTTAAATTTTTAAAATTTTCTTATCTTTTAAAAATTTCGAATATACTTTAAATGTTTCAAATTTTTTTTTTTAAAAAAAAATTACTTGGCGTACCATTAAAAAAATTATATTTGAAAGATATTTCAAATTTAATTTATTTTTTTACGCCACAATCCCTCCCTCCCCGAACAAAGGTGAAACCCTCCCCACCACCCCCGTCAAAGATTTTCAAAATTTTTTACCTTTCTTGAAACTTTACACAAAATTGTTAATTAATTTCTTTTTTTTTCATTAAATGTTATTGGACCATGTTTTGGTCCAATAAATGAGTTTCCATTAATATATTAAATTAATAATATCAATATACACTAAAATCTGAAATACACACATTTAATAAAATATGTAACATTAATAAACATATTGCTGTTTTTTCATTTTCACTAAAAATTTTAAATTAATGTTATTTTGATTAATTATGTTATTAAAGTTGTCTTAATTGCTAAAGAACACACTTAATAGATTCAAGTTTGGTGCTAAATCAAAAAATTTCCCAAATTAGGAATCCAACTAAAGCCCAAATATGATGGGCCTATAAATAAGCGACTCTCATCTCATTGCCCTCTCTCTGTTTCCAATGGGCTTTTAAGATCAAGATTTTGCATGGATGGCCTTTATTCTGGGGTGGCCTTTAAATTGTTTTTCTATTGTTTCATTTAATAATAAATAAAAAAAAAATGACAGAAATATCACATTTAAGTTTTCTTATTACCATTATTCCATATTAGTTTTACAAATTCCCAAAATTCCTTATTTTCATGCATCTGATTAATGTATCAGCGCATCAAATTAATGTATTTTGCGCATCAGATTAATGCATCTTGCGCATTAGATTAGTGTATCATGTATAAAATGTATATCAGATTAGTGTATCATGTATAAATTTTAATGTATCTTATTTAACGATCAATGTATCTTGCGCATCAGAGTAATGTATCATGCTTATATTATTGTATCAGTTTGAGGGGTTTCTTTAATTATAAACTTATAGAGACAAATGGTAAGTTGCCTTAAAAGTATGTAATTTTTGTCATTTACAAAAATTGTGGGTCAAAGTATTTTTAATTATGACCTAATTTTACTCAACATAAGTTTAAAACTTTTTTACACGACATAAATTTTGTAGGAATTAAGTAATTCACCGACATAGATTGTATAGTATTTAATTCACCAGACAAAAATATAGTATGTGTAACTCATATCTCTAACGACATAACTTATGAGTTCTAAAATTGATTTTTTTTAATCTCTTTTAAGTATAAGTTCCGAAAAAACTAAGTTATGCAATACCTGATAGATTTTGAACTAAATTTTTACGGTGATCAACATAAGTTATAAATTTGTATCGCTGCCGGAAGGGAAAATATCAATAGATTGTAAATAGATCTATAAGGTAAAATACAAATAAGTAGCATATAAATATATACATCAAATAAATGAGTATAATTATTTTCTACAAGATAACTTGTGTAATGAGATTTACCTGAAATTATCATATAGTTCAAACAGAGTGAATTTGATCATTAATTGTTTATAAGCATCAACTTGAATAGTTATTATGGTGATCTATACAGATGACGTGCTCGTTACAAGAGAAGCTCGAAGCAATTGAAGAAACGAAAAGAAATCGAAACAAGAATTTAAAATGAAAGATCTAGGGAGCTAAAATACTTTTTAGGGAATTAATTTACGAAAATAATTAAAACATATTGAAATTGATTCTAATTTCAAAAAATAAAAAATAACTCAAAGGATTGGTCACAAGTACATTCTAAGTTCTAACAAGAGATTAACCAGCAGACTCATTGACTAAACGACTCAACAAAGTTTAATATTAGTAAGTCTTGGGGCATAATAATTTTTGTACAAATTTTCACCTTACGAGTGTAATTAGTTAGAAGTCTTGGAGTCAAATAATTGGTTAATCTTAATCGAGTTAGTTAATAGTCGAGAATTTTTTTCACCATTACTGGCATGGGTAAGGTCTTATTCGGAGGGTAGCGCTCTCTATCAAGTACATTTTTAATACATATCGCTCGAAGTTAAGACCTCTCGTCAAAAGATCGGAGGTTGCACTTTTTTTTAAAAAAAATGATAAATATAAGGGACAAGCCACCATACGGTGAAGTTAAATGGAAATCGCTGCCCTTAAAAAAATTTGAGCTTCTTCTCTTTGCAGCAAGCCAATAATAGAGGCAGGGGCTGCTCTATAAAAAAAAATTGACAAATCGTTGCCATAGCAGCGATTTTAAGGAAAAAATTTTTTTTTTTGAAGAAATCGCTGACACAACATTGATTTTTGTATTTTTTAGAAAATATTGACACGTTAATTTTGTCAGGAGCAATTTGCCCTTTTAGTTAAAAAAAATATTGATGTACATTTTTAAAATTTTGATAATTTTTTTACTCTTTTAATTTCGGACTCTATTTTTAATATGAAATTATTAAAGCATACATAATTTTAGAAGGGTTTTTAATATAATATCCCCAAGTCGACAAAACATGTAAATTTTGTTGGACTTTAATCCAAAAATAGTAATGAAGAATATAAAACAAAGATGAAGAGACAGTACTCTACAATAAGACACACATTTTCCTCATAAAGTCAAGTGCTTATTTTATCATTTTCCCAAAAAATAGTAAGTATAATTAAAGTTGCTTTTTTCAGTTCCTTTAACGGGAAGAAAGGGAAGAAAAAAAAGAGACATGTTATCACTAATTATCATGTCTACTATGTTGCTAACAAAGAGAATTGTAAAAAAATAATTTAAAAAAGAATTATTTATTAAGCACTATATAAAATAATGGATTTATTCAAGATTATGTGTTATCATGAATAATTCAAAGAATCATTCTTGACAACGAGCAAAAACTCGGAAAGTACTAAATATTAATTTATAACTTATGAGACTGAATAATTTTTATTTATAAATATAAATATAAGAAAATAATTTAAGATTGCAGATAGAAATGTTGTTAAATTAGATCCTAGAATTGACTCACATATCAAAAGCTAGCTCAGATAAAAAATAATTATCGAAACCTTATAAAGAGTCGACCTATTTTATTACCCATCAATATGAGACTTTTTGTTATTTTTTACAAAATATGCTTAATAATGAGCATAACGTTTTGAAAATTCTTACGAATTATCATGATTTATCTTGACAATCATAAGAGAGTTGGTGTGCTTTCAATTTCTGGCCTAGAGGCTATTTCTCCAATACTTTGTTTTTTACATGTAAGGTTAAAATTTAAATGATATTAATTAAAAAATTTCTAAAAGCTCAACTCGAAATTTTTGATTATTAATTGAGGATGAAAAAATTACTTAAAAGAGTAATTAAAGAAAATGAAAAGATAGTGGGCTTGTCAACAATACAAGATATGAGTTGATGGAGACTTTTAGGAAAAAGTTTGATAATAGGCATTTGGCATGAGCATAGTGTTAGTATTGAGTGTAAAATTGGGAATTCTCCCTTTCGGCCACAAAGTTATTTGAAAGAGAAATGAAAAAACATCATGCCATAAGAAAAGGTAAAAGAAAAACATTACCAATAAATCTGAGTTGCGATGAAATAGTTGAATTTCACTATATTAATTAGAAAATTAGCTCTTGACATAAAAGAAATCTTATTAAAAATGCTTTATCAAAAAATAAATTTTATGGTACGTGAATTTAAATTAATTAGACTTCAATATGAATATCAGATAAAATTCTCTTATGAAAAAAAATCAAAGGAAATAAATAGACAAAGTCTTTGAGAGGAAACAAAACAAAGACTGATTCTAAATTCTTTTTTTAATGTGTGGAAAATTTCATCCTATTTCTTGAAGGACTTCCTTTTCTTCTTTTTTTTCGTGATATTATTTTCATGCACCTCTTTGTATCACACTGATATATATTTATATAGAGAGATGTTTTAACCAAATTAAGCCATTATAGAAAGTCATTCACCAAAATAATATATTTTTCTAAAATTTTACAAAACTAGTATAAACGTATTCCACAGTAACGTTTTAGGATATATTTTATTTTTTAAAAGTTGATGGCGTCAGATTGATATACGTTACTCACAGTAACATTTTACTCCTAAGACGTTACTCATAGTAACGTTTTAGGAGTAAAACGTTACTGAAAATAGCGTTTTAGGAGTAAAACGTTACTTACAGTAACGTATATCAACCTAATGCTGTTAGTTTTTACAAAATAAAATATACCCTAAAACGTTACCGTGAAATACGTTTATACTAGTTTTATAAAATTTTAGAAAAATGTATTACTTTAGTAAATTGTTTTTATATAATGGCTTAGTTTGGTTAAAAATCCATATATATATATATAAGAACATGTCATCGATGATTACAAATTTTTATTTCGAGTTTTAAGTATGAAAGAATTTGAAACATCTTCTTTAAGTAAGCTCTACGCAATATGACAAATTGTGTTAATCTTTTTCTCGTTTCACATTTTGGTCTCATTATATTTTAACTTATTTTATCACTTACTTACCTTTTTTTTATACAATTATTTTGTATCTTGTTTTTTCTTATTAATAATAGTATAAATTATTTAGATTGTTGATGAATGGTATTATAATTTATATAATGATGAAACAAAATATAATATATTTAAATAGTATTATTATCTAATATATTATACAATAATACATTATAATTTATACATTATGCAATAATACGTAACAATCATCTAAACAAGGTGTTTCCCTAAAAAAAACAAAGACAAACCAAAATTCACCTTCTTTATAGATTTCCCCTTTTTCACCTTGAGAAAAATTTTCGTCGCAGGGGAAAGAGGGTGACCAAAAAAAAAGGAACATAATCAAAATGAACAAGAAAATAATATAAAATGAAAAAATGTTATATTTTTTCTATCTCAATTTATGAGACATATTTCAAATTTTGAGATTTAAATAAGTTTATATTTGATCGTGAACTTTTAATATATTTTTTAAATATTTTGAATTATCAATTATGATGACTTATAGTACTTTTCACACAGTTTACAAATATATAAATTTTATTTTTAAAAATGTTCATGTCATATATATCACTTACATTTAGATTTAGATGGAAGAAATTAGTTATTTTGATTTATTTCAACTCTTTCTTTAATTACGTTTTGAGAATCTTTTAAAAGTTGAATCCAATATGAACGACGTATACCAAAAATTGTAATTAGCTAAATATTGGTAGACTTCAAAAGAACAAGTAACCCACTAACAAGGGCGGAGTTATTTTATAATTCGACGAAAAATTATATTATTTATACATGGTTAATATAATTTTATATGTATATGTAATAGATGTCGAACTCCCTTCGGCTACTTCATGTGTCTATTTCTACAGATTTTGAACCCCCTCATTGAAAATCTTGACTCGGCCTCTGCGGCCACTAAGGTTTCATGTTATACTTGATAATTTTTTTACGATTTGTTTACGATATCGTAAGTTTAAATAAGCTCTTTGAAACTTAGATCGCTTAGATCAAATAAGTTATTTGAAACTTAGATCGCTAAGATATTCAAGAAATTAGACAAAGAGAGCTTTTAAACAAGGCATTTTGTATTGCATGGAGAATGTTTTACACTTGATTGGTTCTTGCTTTATTGCCTTTACAAATGAGAGTCTCTCTATTTATACTATAATTACGTGGGTTAAAGTGCAAATAAAAATTATTACACAAGTCCCTCTGTAACACTTCGAAAATCTAAGACGTGTTCTAGAGCCTAACATAAGTGTTTTAAGGTTTAGACATTGTTTTAAAGTCTATTTTAATGAATATAGGTCATCTAGGAAGTCTAGAAATCAAAACGTCCAAGAACGTCCTTAACGTCCGGAAACTAGTTGAATGAGGTGCTAGTGTGCCTTAGCATATTTGACTAGCTTTTAGGAGTCGGAAAATAATAAAAATTAATAGAAGGTTGTATAACACGTATTAGAGTTAGTTCATAGTCGAAACGTCTGGGCACGACTCCCCAAGGACCAATCAAGGGCCCTTGAGGAGGACCCTTGCATATTGGGGTCAAAGGACTGCCCAAGGCAGTGTGCACATACGAATGCCATCGACGGGGCGTGTGGCAATCGACAGGGCGTCGATGGTCACTTAGCCAAAATCTTGGAAGGGTCATTTTGCATGGTCTCTGAGCAAAACGACGGACCAATAGGACGAAGGGTCCTGTGGCCGTCGTCTCACGGATGGACCGTCGATCGGGGTTTCGTCTGTGAGGGGGCTGTTTTGCTAGGGGAGGTCTAATTAAGTTAGTTAACCACCTAAATAAAGCCCTAAGCTAATTAGACTAACCTAAGCTCTCATGATTTCCCGAACCTAGAACATTCTTCCTTCTCTCTTCTTTCTCTCTCCCAAAGAAACCCCATCGAAGACCAAGCTAGAGATGGATTCAAGGGCTGCAAAGGGTCAAGTTTCTCCATCAATATTATCAATTAGTAAGGTATGTGATTACTTTCACCTTTGAGACCTCTTTCTTCAAAGGGTTCCATCAAATTGATTTCAAAAAAAGTTGGATTTTCATCTAAACGAAATTGATGTTGTGAATTGATTTGTTTATGATTACTTTTAGATATTAGGAATAGATTAATATGTATTTTAACTCAATTATGTTATATCTTGATGAATTGGTCTAGTTTGTAGAAGATGACCCATTCTCCTTAACTCTAGGTTGTGATCTTGATATGAATTGTGTAATGTTGGTTCAATTGAATTGGTTATTGGTTGAATTACTACTAGATGATGTTATTGTATCAATTATGAATAGATTAAGATGAATTTGAGTCCTATCATGCTAGTTCTTGAGTAATTGATCTAGGTTATGAATTGTATTATGGATTTGACCTAAGTCTATTGTCTTAAGCTATGAACTAGTAATGAATTATGATGTAGTGATTCAATTGGATTTATTTATCATGTTGGTTATGGATATGTAATGACATAACCCTTGTTGGGTTGAGATAAGGGTTTATGATAAGACCTTGATGATAAATTATGAAGAAGACTTAGTAAGTCTTATGATCTTAAGTTTTTACTTCAATTATGGCTACTTGTGGTTTAGTGACGATGTTGTATTGAAGTATGCCTTGTATTAGGATTGATAGGGTTGGTATGATGTTGAATTGAAATGTCTTGACTATGAATTGTGAGGTGTTGGCTAAAATGTAAATATTATAAAGATGGTGATGATTTATCAATGTGCCTTATCATGATATGAAAATGTTAATATGCTAACCTCACCTATATGAATTGTAATGAAAGGACAATACTCATGCAATTTATTATAGATCTATGATGATGATGATGTTTATACAAGGGATTAGACCCTGTGACTTACATTAAGCTATGATGATTAGTAAAGGTATTAAAGACATTTTAAAAGGCACTCTAGCTTCGCACCGAGTTAACTAGAGTGAGGAGTGTCCCTTTCCACATAGGGAAGGTAGGATCACTATTGTACTCTTGAGATTGGAGATCATAATGCATGTAGCATAAAGAGGATGCCAACTATATCTCCTAGTTCTTGAACTATGTTGTCCCCATAGGAATACTAGCTAGTGGATCCATGTAGTTGCTATGTTCATGTTTTGGTACTACCTTGGCAAGTAATCCTCCTTCTTTCGTGTAGGGTTTCATGACACCGAATTTCACACTAGCTCGTGTGGTCTATGTCGGTTAAGACAAGATGTTCCTAAAAAGTAAAATGAACTAAAGGAATGAACTTAACTAAGATGACCTAAGAGATTTAACGTAGTCTAGGTAGGGGTATGAGACTCTACCTATACATTGCACTAGTTAGCCTTAAGAGAAGTTTTAGGAGGATGTTCTTAGGTGTATATATGCTTATAAAGGTAAATGATATGTATATGATGATCTTACATGTTAATGACACTATGTGATGTTAATTACTCTTATGAACATGTATTTGGTCTATAATGTTGAAATATGATATTAAGTAATCTTAAGGTTATGTTATGTGAGGTTGGACATTGGTTATGGTTCTTGATAGATTTACTTGATTAAGTAAGGTAATGGGGATTTGCTTAGTTATTGCACAAGTGTACTTAAAAAGGGTCATGAGTAATGGTCTTGCTTTGGTTATGTTGAAATATACTCTTATTCATGCTTGTTGAAGTTATAACTTGATGATAAAGTAGTTTTGATTATACATGTAAGTATGTTGATATGTTCATTGACTTGACTTTGCTTGGTATTGTTGGTCTTGTGATGTACATGCCTATGACTTAAGGAATATGTCTTATTTATTGGTATGGTCTTGTTGAATGTGCATAAATGTTTTCAAAGTAAATTGCGTATTTAATGAAATGTCCCTTTTAGCATGGTTTGATACTATATGTGCATATGGTCTCATACTTAGTACAAGTGGTGTACTTTTCCATTTTTTCCTTTTCCCTAACATTTTAGTTTCCGATTGTCTTGGAATTCTTAATCATCCAAGTTGGGTAGGTTCTCACTTTCCGAGGGCAATGCCAGTATCAAGCCTATGATGTTGCTTTTGTTCAAGACTCTTATGTTTCTTTCCTTTTCATTTGGATATTAAACATTGTATGACCTATATGTGGTCTTATTGTATTGATGTATGGGCTAGGCCCAAACTGTTATACTCTTATTAGATGGTTATGAGATGAGACGACTATTTGAGACTATGTTATATTTTTTATATCTATATGTAATAAAAGTAGAAGACTAAGTAATCTTCATATACGAAGGGTTTATGTATATACTCGATATAACTATATAATGTGTATGTAGAGGTCTATGTAAACCTCCATGTATTAGTAATAAGTTTTAAATTTCCGCTAATTTTGACCTATGAATGTAATGATGTAAGCTAAGAGACTAGTCTTAGTCCTCAAAGAGGACGATGACGCTGGTTACGTCTAGGGGATGCTCCCCAAATGTGACACCCTCCTCCTTTACAAGTTGGTCCATTTTTTTAGAATTTTCTATGATTTTAAAATATTACAATGACTTTCTATGTAATTTTATAAGCTTTCATGAGAAATTTCTATACTTCTCTAGAATATTTCACCAAGGCTGTTTTTCTTCTAATGTAAGCCATTCAAGTAGACAATTTTATGTCAAGTGACGCCTAAGTGGAATGATGATGTGGTTAGCCATGACATATGTCTATTGAAAATTCATCTATAATATTTACCCAAAACCTTCAAAAATTGACTCATATTCATTACATTTTTTCCCTATTTCTTTGAAGTCCATATTTTAATAAGTGACACTTGTTATATTTAAAATTTAACTTCTAGATTAAATTAATTTAACTAGCCTAATAATCATAGTCTAAGAACAAATTTTAAAAAATACTTGCCAATTTTGGTAAGAAATATTTCATCCACTAATTTTGGCTCCTTATTTGTATCATCACTATAATTATACTTTCTCATTTCTTTCTGATATAATTTTAATTTTATTTAAAAATTTAGTTGATTGAAATCATGGATATCTTTAATTAAAAGATACATAAAAATAGGAGTGTGAAAAACTGAACTGATTAATAAATTGAATTGAAAAAAATGTTATTGGATTATTATGTTATTGGGTGTTTAATGGGTTTATAAAAAGTTATTGGGTTATTGATTTGATATCGTTTTTTACTATTAGGTTTTGGGTAAATCGATAACCCAATAAGACGAGAATAAATTATTTTACCCTTCCTAAATATTAAATATTAATTTTTTAATATATAACTAAACATTATAATTATATCAAATTATTAGTACTCTACCCACTTCACACTAGGTTCACAATTGTAGCTATTTGATTTTAGTTTTAGTTTTAGTCTTGTTGGACTATTTGATTTTAGTTTTAGTTTGTAATTGTAGGTTGTAGCTTTTGCAGGTTTATTAAGGTCTATAATTTGATTAACATAAGAAATTCAATTTTATGTTTTGGAGGTCATGACATATAATTATGACTTTTGAACTATATTTTGTCTTATTGATGCAATTTCCCATTATCTTTGTTTCACTATATCAATACATTTTGAGAAGTGAGAAGTCATATAATATTTTACGGATATTTTTTTACTGGTTAAACAAAAAATCGAACCAATAACGACCAAAAACCGATAAAAATATCTTATTTATTTGTTATTGAGTTAAATATTTAAAAATCGAAAATCAACAAACCAAACCGATAATACATAAGACCGAACCGAACTGATTGATGCACACCATATAAGATACAAGATACACAAAAATAACTCTGACATGATCTATAAAATTTTGATATCAAATAAAAAGAATAAATTAGATCATACTTTCTAAATTACTTTCAATATATAACATTAATTCATGAATAACTTGTTTTTAGCCAAACGATCCTTACAACAACAACATACTCATCGCAAACAACTCGTATAACAACAACAACATATTCAGTACAAACGACCCTTAGTATGTCGTATCAACATGAAAATACGTCTAAGGTTTCACAAACTTTTATATTTACTAAGTAAGGTGAAGATGTTTTCAGAAACAAATAAATTCTTCTTTAAACTTATGCAATACCTGTTATTTTCAACATAATAAATCAAACAATTAAAAAAGATTAAAATAAGTACTCCCTCCGTCCGGTATTGTTTGTTATGTTGCGCTTTTCGAAAGTCAATTTGATTAATTTTCAAAGTTAAATTAGATCACATTAATTCAATATTTTAAATAAAAAAATTAGATATTTTAAAATTATATGAAAAGTACTATAAATTTCATTTTTTTGCATATTAATATGATGAAAAAATACATCTTAAAAATGTTGGTCAAAATTTTTATAGTTTGACTCTAAAAATAGAAATCATGACAAATAATATCGGGCGAAGGGAGTAATTTTTAAAACATAGTTAATTCATCATAACTAATCTAATGATTAAATATTGTCTTAAAAAATTGTGTTTTGGTTGAAATTAAAGGAGTATTTAGGTATTGAGAAAGTGCTAAATGGCCAGAAAAATATGGTCAGAATTTGGCCAGAATAGTGAAAAGATTATTATAACCTTTCCCTCCATTAACTTTTTGATATTTTTAAAATAGTATGAGCATTAATTATTTTGATAAGATTAATTTTCTGGGTCCCATGCATTATTACTTCTTCAATTCTTTTTCTTTTTGGCATTTCACTTCTCCGTCTTGGCTTTTTCTTTTTTATTTTTCTTATAAAAAAATTAGAATATGGTGAAAATAAATAATTATATTTAAACACTTAAATTGGTTAAATTCATCCCATGAATGAAACAATAAAAATATTTGTTTTATGTATCTATTGGAACTTCATCAAATTTCTGTATGTTTTGATGTTTATCATATATAAAGTGTTTTAAGTTTTGTCTGACTTTTATTGAAATAATTTCAAATTATACTTACAAAATTATTTAAATATGTATTTTAAATTTATTTGAACGCAACTTCATAAACTTATTTAGTTAGAACTCATATTAATAATAATAAATAAGTAATAGTTCACATATTATCAAGTCAGCATAATATAAGGGTGCTATCACATATTCAATATGATTGTTGTTAAATAGGATCAACACTGATGAATATATAATTTTTATAATATTGTGATATTTGTATCTAAAGTGTTTCGAGTTTTGATTGTCGTTATTAATATAGTTTTATATATGTTAAAATATTCAAATAAATAGCCTAAATTTATTTAAACATAATAATTTATAAATTATATACTTTTCATATTAATAACAAATATGAGTAATGATCTATAAGCTATCAAATTGACATAATATAGTACGGATACAAGACTATAATTAACATTAAGACGTTACCCTCATGGATTCTCAGCAATATGCAATATAAGTAAAATAAATGTGGATTCTGAAATTTACAATTGAATGATGATGATTAATACGATTTTTCACTAATTAATTAACTGTTTATACATCGTGTGTGTTATTCTTTTAGAAAAATAATAGTATAATTTTGGGACTTAGATATTTTAAATAACTATTAATAATAATGCAATTTTCATAGTGATGTCTTGAATTAAGAAAGTTACTTCTTTTTATATAATTGTCTTAATATCAAGGTTGACTACTCTCTTTTAACATTGATATATATAGAATAACCAAATAAGATATATAGTATTTTTTACATTTTATTACTATACCACGTTGTTTGTTTGATCTTCATACTAATATATTGTGCATATTATGTTAATTATTATTACGAGAAAAAGATTTGAAATACTCCTTAATTTTGTGATATAGAGATGATATATATTTTGTAAAGAAAAGATCAAATATACATTTATTGTTACATTAGCAACTTAAATAACTTATATATCCTCTTTTGACTAACGAAAGTTATACTTTAGATTTTTAATTTATTTATTTTAGTTATTTAACCAAACAATATTCACATAAAGAAAAATTAGATAGTTTTTTCACGTGATTTTATTTTTGAGTTTTTTAATTCAATGGTTAACTTGGGTCTTAATTATCTCCCTTATGAATATTTTGTTTATCATTATTTGAGTTTGTTGTTCATGTTTAATTTTTCGCTTTCATTCTTTAGTATAGCAAACATGAGAATTAAAAAGAAATAGTGAAAGAAATAAAAATATTTTTTTTAAAAAAAAAGCAAACTAAAATTAATCATTTTTTTTGCAGTTATATTGAATTTTATTTTGTAGTTATAAAATTTTTGATGCATCTATTATAGACTTTGCAAGAAGATAAGAAGCCCAATTTACAAAGCAAGACTCCACCTACTTTTCCCTAATCAACCGACAAATATACCCAACTCATTTATCGGCCACTTGTAAGGCTTGCCTTGTCATTGTCAAACCCAGCATAACGGGCTCCTAGTAGCTCAACTTGTCTCCCATCAATAAATTATTCGCCATGAAAAAAAAAAGACTCAAATATGATATCAAATTTTTTAAGAAAAGTTATTTAAGTTATTTGTTAAAAAATTGACTAGTTATGTTGTTTTGATTTGAGAAAACATTATTTGTTCACTAAAAGAACAAAGCTACTTATGAAAATATGTTTGTACATTGTTGGTGCTAAAGAATATTATTTGGTGCAAGCAGACTAAAATACATTTAGAATTTCTTTGCCTACCACAATTATTATCATGATCCGGATCATAATATTTTTTATGCTTAGATTGATAAAAAAAAAGGTTTATCTCATTATGTCGAGGTATGATTCGTTTTACGCTGATTTGATAGAGATTTATCTCATTCATATCATAAAATAAAATTAGCAAGTTGATTTTTAAGATTCTTCGTTGATAAATCATTATATTGTTCAATAATTAAAAGATGTGAAAATAATTCATGAAATTTTAAACTCTATTTCTCAATATTGTTATTGTATGAGCATACTTGAGGAAAAAAATGAGAATTTGTTTTTTAGCACATCACGGTTAATGATATTTTCTCTGCATAATGTTAATTACGCAATAGCTTTGAATATGAAAAGATTTATGATCACCTTCATGTGGTTACATCTATATCTCAAGTTATTCCACATCACAAGTAATATTTTAATGGTGAGATATATATATTTTTTTGACGTCAAAGGATGAATAGTTGCTCGAGCAATAATAATTCCATTCTAATTCTAAAATTGTGAATTTAATTCACCAAGAGATCAGAAAGATGGGAGAATTTACAAAAAAAAAGAAAAAACATCATCAAGGTGATGATAGGGGAATACCATTATGTTGGCACAATCTTGATTTGATGTCTTATTTCTATTTGCTTAAAATGGTCGAGACTCATCCTAATACTATGTTATGAAAATAAAAACTATAAGTTAATAAATAAGAAAAATTATATATAGGGAGAGACTGATATATTATTCAACTTTAAGCAAGTCTATCCCTTAGCTTACTGCAAACTTATTTGATTGCAATTTTATCCAATTAAAATCTTACTCACTAAATTGTGTAATGAATATCCAAAAATATTATCTATGTATAATATAATAATATCGATAAATATTAGAAGATATTTTCGATATTAATCACTTTTTTCTATTGTGTAGTTTTTCTAAGATGATAGGAATAAGATATCGAGACCTAATATATTTTGCATGTACATTATACATATATTTAGAAATCTATTAAATATAAAGAAATTGTTAAAAATTTACTAACAAAAATGTCTTGCGATCCAACAGTAAAAATAACACAATTTCTTACATAATAATTTTTTTTAAAAAATTCAATTTGTTATAAACCTATAAACTTCGGATTATAACCTGCCCCATCTTTTTACACCATTGTTTTGCAAATTTCGTGCATTTGTAGATTGATACGCAATATGACCAAACCATTTGAAATGAGGGATCAAAGGTGCATTCCATATATATCAATCTTCTCATTTAGTATTACTTATATGTACTATGTATTTTTCATTAGCGGAGCTAGAAACTTGACGAAGAATATATAATTTTTTCTCTTAGTTATGTTAAGAGTGTACAAATTTAAATATATATTCATATTAACTAACACTTTATGTATGTATATCATATAATTTTCTGATGTAAAATATGTATCGAAACACGTTTCGACTAAGATGGCTCCGCCCTTACTAATCAAAAGTTTAATTATATTGAGGGATCAAAGGTGCATTGTATGAACACATTGAATAGTGAATTTCATTAATATATCAAAGGTGCATTGTATGAACACAATAAAACAATAAATTACATTGAAAGATCAAAAGTACACTTATTATGTGAATACGTTGAACAATGAATATAATTGCACTCATTATCTTTGTGCTTCAAATGTTCAAATGTTTTAATTATTTTTCCATTTTAAGCCTTAAATGCATCATAAATGAGATTAAAAAGAGTTATAAAAAGTAAAAAAAGTATTTCCATTTAATATTTATCATGAGATACATTTAATCAATAAAATATCAAGTCGATGCTAACAATTCGTAAAATTATAATTTAATAGATAATTATTCTATAATTATGCTATATTTAACAAAATAGTTATGGTGCACACAATTGTCCGGAGACATGATTAATTATAATAATTAAAAATAATTTAAAGTTGGTGAACTAATTCAATCATGAAATGAATAGTTGAACTACCAATTATTTTATAGCGATTAAATTGGAATATATATAAAGGTAATGGCATTTCGTTATTTAACTCATTCTCGGAGGGTAATTCTGTAATAGTAAGACCGGACGTGTGAAGTAAATTTAAATAGGGCTAATGGGTATTTGGAATCCGCAGATTCTATTAACGTTTCAAAAAGATCAGTGGCTGAAGTTCCAATGGAGTTGTGATAAACGAAGAGCAGCACAAGCTCCCAATACCAAATTTAGTACTACTGACCAATTATAAAGAGTAAATATAGAAGATTAGGGTTTTAAGATCTCTAACAAAATTGCACTGGGAAGAAATCTGGTTCTTCAATTTTCTGGGATTTATCAGGTAAATCTTGTGTTTTTAGTTTTGTTGATTACTGAATTTTATGAGCTTTTTCATCATGGGTTTTTGGTTTTAGTTTATGGGTTGATTGTATTTTTTGTGATGGCTTATTAGTTTTTTCGATTTTTGTTGTTTTGTACTGATAGATCTGAAGAAACTGAAGAGTGAAGTGGTAATCGTTGATAAGTGTATGTTCAAGGGAGGATTGTTTGGATTTACTGAACTGTTGTTGATGTGGTTTTGGAGAAGATAAGATCTGTGATTTGTAAAACCCAAAACGGATTCTTTTTGTACTTGATTGATAGATCTTCAGTTTTTTTGGGAGTTGAATCAGTTATTGTTTAATTTAGAAATGGAGACACTTGTTGTTGTTTCTCAGCATAAGAATCACTACTATGATAGAACTAGGGGTCAAGCTCCCATTCGATGTGGATCCTTTGGGTCACCTCCTTCTGTAGGGTTCAAAGAGATAAATTGCCGGAATTTTGAATCAAGTGCCGGTATACTTCCTACCCCGTTAAAGGCCTATTCCACACCAGTCACTAAAAAGGGTTATTCATCCTCGTTTCGTTCCAAAACACCTTCACCCCCATCATCTATCCAGGGTAAATCTCACTCTGAAGGTCAAAAGAAGTCGAAAAAATCAGTCCATAGTAGTGCAGTTTCAATACCTATTGACATCAAAGGGTGTGGTGATTCGAGAAAGGAAGGGTCTTTGAATGATGAGTTTGCTTATTCTGAACTTTGGGCTGGTCCAGCTTACTCAAACTCGCCTCCACCTAGCTCTTTGCCCATCCCCAAATTTTCTGTTAAGCCTAAAAGGACAGTTTCCCTTGACCTGCCTACTACTTCACCCTTTGGCATTGATTTGCCTCCCTTTGCTAAATCTGCACCTGCATCCCCGACCCGGGAGCGCAGCCCATCTCCAGGAGTTTTATCTGACAGTACTGACTCTGCAACGCAGACTCTCCGACGCATTCTCAATCTTGAAATTATGGATTGAGGGATGTATGGTGAGGGGCTGGTAAAGAATAAGGCAGTTACCTAGTTTGCAAGTATCTTTAGTAGATTGTATATAGGTTAATAAATCAGTCTTTAGTTTGATTGGTGACAGTTGGTTAGGTCTTGTTGTGGTGGTGAGCAGCTTTGTTTCAATGGTGGAAGGGCTACAATAGTTGTGACAGTGTGTTGGTTAAGGTTATGAATCAATGGTGGGTAGATCAACATTTCCAGGTAGATTTGAAGTTGATTAGTTTTATGTGCAGACGTGGTTAAATTTAGTAGTGGTACAACAACATGGAGTTATGTTGTAGTGGAGGTCAATGGACAGAAGAAACTATTGCAGTATTTGTTATAATGGCAGATCTTTGCTGAGTCCGCAGGATTGGTTGCTCAATGATCTTTGATGCGCTTGCAGATCATCACATTACCTGTGATGTTGAGTTCTCAGTTCTTGATTATACTCTTCTTAATAGGTTGTTTTCCTTTTTTCTCTCTTCATAGTCAGTTAGCTTGTGTGTTTGTCAAACATATTGTACATATACTAGAGCTCTGATTAGATTAGGTGGATAGCTATCTTTCAGACTTTTGTTCTATACACTGACCAGATTCTTGGCCCTCTGCTCTCGAATTTAGGATCCTTCTTTGCAATTCAATATCCAATCCTCTACTGTATAGAGTATTAGGTACCCCTTACTCCTTACAAACTTGATGCCTGAATTGGCTGGTCAGCGTTCATTTCATCTGTGTGCTTGTTTTTTTATTTTCGTTAAACCTTGAATAGGATTTAACTCATACTTCCCTCTTCTTAAAGTTGTTTTCCCCTTCACCATTTTCTGTTTTTTTGGAATGAAAATTGGTAAAGTGGGACGTAAAAGTTAGTTATATCCTTTTCTACTCCTGCTCTTAGGTAAGTTGCCTACTGAGTATTCCTCCAATGAGTCTTATTAGTTCTCCTTAGTGTTTGTTCCTCTCCTTTCTCTGCTAAAAGTTTCATTTGCCTCTGGAAATTGTTGATCATACCTGGCTGTTGATAAGGTAAGCAATTTCTCTTTTATAAAGGGACTTTCTTGTTCTTTTTAGTCTTACTCTTGCTGTTTGTCCTTACCTGTAAATTATGTTTGCTGTTTTATTGTGTACAGGACCTTGTTTGGAGTCTGAAGAAGACTGTTGAAAAGGCTGTTCTCCATGTTTTCTAGTTGGTAGCGTTCTGTCTCATTTCGTTGCGTCTTTAGTAGAGATTTTCTCGCATTACTTGCAAAACTGGTACTATGCCATGGTTTTATGTTTTGATCTGTGTTCTGTTAAGTCTACTTTTGCGTATGAAGGACCAATGTTATGGTTACAAGGTTAACCTTGGTAATATAGACAGTTAGTAGTTGCTTTTGTTATTTGCTTTCCCAGATTGTACCATTTCATGGTGTAGTTTATGCTAAGTTTTTTTCAATTGAATTGAAATTGTTATCTTTGATTTTGTGAAAAAGCACAGAAGATGGTTCATAACAGCCTCCTTGAGCTAGTGCATGAGCACCAGGAAGCTCATTGAATGGTTGTGATGGAGCTGTTACTGGCTGACATACTGCTACCTATTAGCATTGGACACTTCCCCTAGTTTCTTCATTATACTCTTGTTAATACAACTAACCATCTTTGTCACAAATTGTCATCTAACGCTAACCACCTCTCTCATCGTTATCACCTCGTTGCTCAATCATTACAATTATATCCATTGTCACCCTAACTCCCATCTTTGTAGCTGTTGTCTCTTCTACTACCAATGTCAACCACTACAATTGCTACTGTCAATTTCTACATCGAACAAACTCTGTTATCATAACACATTCTTTGATAAACCACCACTAGTATGGTCAGTTTCTAATATCAATCACTCTCTTCATCATATTAGCATGGTTGCCAACTATCATAAGCACATTAATCACAACACGTTCTCAAGCAATCTCCATCAACACTATTAATTACTAACATCAATCAATCGAGCACCACTACGAATATGACAGTCACCACAACACCAAGCCCCTCTGTTACAACTATCATCATAATAACTAGCCACAAAGAATAACGACTACTATTACCACAATCACTATAAACGTCTCCGCCATTACTAGCAAACATAACTGTCTCATTCTAATTTTTGTCAATTAATGTTTTTATCTTATTAATTTCTCTAAATGTTTCAATTATAAATAATTCATACATATTCAGATATTAAAAAATGATCAACTTTAATAATTTAATATTCAGATTTAAAAATAAAAAGTCAGACGTTTAAATCTTAACAAACATCACCAAAAGTAACACAAATACAAAGAAAAGTAGACAGTCTGAAAATTCAAGAAACGCCTAAAAAATATCGTGACGTGTAAAAGAACGAACCATTTCTTTTTTTTTTGGCCAAATACATACGCAGGTCCCTAAAGTTGTTCGCGCTTTTCCCCAGGTACCTCAACTAACCAAGATTCCTATTAAATCCTTTAACCCCCTATAATTTGATCCTTTTAAATATTCTTGGCTGATGTGGAGCCAAACGTGATCTCACGTCCTTTAAGCGCGTGCAGACTCTTTAAAAGCGCTGATGTGGATCTTGAACCACCCACCAACGATCTTCTTCCCCCTTTTAACCCTAATTTCTCCCATTCTTCCATTATTTCTCCTCTTTTGTTTCTCTTCATCATTATTTCTCCTCTTTACCTCATTATATTATATCTCTTTTTCATTGATTTCTTCTTAATCATCAAGTTCCAATGTCAAATTTATCTTCTTCATCGATTTCTTCTTCGTCAACTGCAAAAATCATCTGCAATTCCTTCAACAAGACACTCAAAATCACTTTAAAATCTAAGAATTTCAGCTGTAAAAGTCATTGAAAGGGAGAGATTCTTAGGGTTTTCTCGTTTAGAAACGGGTTAGAAGTGATTTGGGGGGAAATTGATTTTTAGGTTTGATGACTTAATATGTGGCACTGACGTGTAATTGGGTTGGAGTGTATTGGTCAAAATTTCCACGTGGGGAAGGTTCATCTCACGCGCCTAATTACCAAAAATAATTTATTGAAATTTGGCTCCACATCAGCCAAGAATATTTAAAAAGATCAAATTATAGGGGGTTAAAGGATTTAATAGGAATCTTGGTTAGTTGAGGTACCTGGGGGGAAAATGCGAACAACTTTAGGGACCTGCGTATGTATTTGACTTTTTTTTTTTTTTGCATGAATAGTTTATATGAGCAGCCTGTGACATGCTTTTAGCATTTGTTATGCATATTATTAATGTTGTTTCCAAGTAACTGACCTGTCTTTTTAACCACACTAATAATTTTTTATTAGAACACACAACTTGTGTCAATATTCAAATTCCATTTAGCAAGGCTGTCATGTCACCCTATAAATATAAGTAGAGCATTTTGCATGATCAACTTGGTATTGCCATATTTATCCTAAAGCTATTAATTAGAGAACTTTTAAAAACCTGGTCGGGATCTTTTTCGGTGAATTGACATCTGAAATGACGTTAATTAATTAATTAAATATTTTGGTTTTTGGGTTAAAAGAAGCAGCATGATTTGATGTGAGAGAATTGGATTAGTATAATGATTTCTAATGATCAATGGACACGTCAAAAAGATGAAAAATACAAAATGATATTGTCATACGTCATCTACCACCTAACTATTTTTTCTTCTTCTTTTTTAATAGGAGAGTAGATATCATGTATTCTTTTCTACCTTATCCAAAATCTTCAATCTCATTGTTGACCAGGTTTATTGGACCAACTTTTTTTTTTTTTAATAATATAGTTAAGTGGAAAAAAAAAAGTGTGACTTAGATCAAAGTAATCACTAAATGATGATTCGAAGAAGAATAGTATTGAAATATTCTAAGTTGTGTCCAATTTAGAAATTTTGCCAAAGTTCAAAGAGGAAGAATATAGTAGTGAAGAAAAATAGCAACTAAAACAGAAAGTAGCGCAAAACCTATAAGAAAGGAACAAGCGGAATTGAATAGTGCGATAGTCAAAACTCAATAAACAACAGATGATGATAGATATCAAAAGAAAGAAATACAATAATAATACGGCTAGTACAACGATAAACACTAACATGCCTAACCTTAGAAAAGCAATACAACACTCCATTATCTACAGACATTCTATCATGATATTCGTCATTCCCATCTTACCTTTAAGTTTTTGAATGAAAGTTTCCACTTCATTCACGCCACATTAATACGATGCGTAATATATAGTTATCAATGTCCCCATTTTCCCTTGATTATAGATCCAAGTTACTTGACTATATCTTGTAGGGATTGTAAAGTCTCACTTATATGTCAAATCGCTGAATTTGCACCCTAATTAATTCTTTGTTTTGGTCCTGCTTAATCCAAACCCTTGAGATTGCAGTGTTTCTCTCTACACTTTCAACCTAGCACTAACTCTATTGCGTATCTCATTAATCAATAATATAGCATTAACTCTATTGCGTATTTCAATAATCAATAATACACTATCCTCAAATAACATACACCAAGACACATTATCTTAAATGGACCGTATTAATTCATTCATCACCAAAACAATAAGAACGAGCTAAGAGTTGATCCCTAGTGCAACCTCATCTCTACTGAAAAGTGGTCCGAGTTTCCTCACACAATTGTAACCCATGTTTTATCTTTGCAATACATCATTTAATCGCCTTAATGTAACATCTCTTGAGGACTTCCCCCGGAACTTTGTTGTATGGGTCAATAAACACTATATGTAAGTTCTTATTCCTTATTCGATATATTTTCACTAGTCTCTCACAATATGGTTTACTTTTGTAGTCGATTGCCCCAATATAAATTCAACATGGTTCTTGAAAATGGATACAAGTACAACCCTCCTCACCCTCAATTTCACCTCTTTCTCCCAAAATTTTATAGTATGATGATTTAATAATTAGATACTCAAGTAATTGTTATTATTTTGAATATCACCTTTATTCTTGTAGAAAAGAACTATTACCCTACATTTATTCTTCGATCATTTTACTCGTCTTAAAATAGATATTAAACAAACTAGTTAACTTCTCCATATTTGTCTATGCTCTTCTAAAACTCTTATCAATATATCATACGATTCGATTACTCTTCAATATCTCTCCAACATCTTCCCTAACACAACTTCAAATGACCAGCAATTTGTCTACTCATTTGAGTGCATATTATTAATTAATTATATGACATTTTTAGTTTGTATTCACCCTATAAGAAATTCATTTATACATAAGAGATAAATGCGTTTTCTCTCATTAAATTCTACCTTTTAATATAATTTCATGATTCGTTTGAAAATTTAACTATAAAATAAAATAAAAAATTTATATTACTCTACTACTCAAACTAGAGAGCTAGTAAAAAAATTACTCCCTTTGTCTCACAGTAACGGATTACTTTTTATTTTACACTATATAATCAATTTGATTAATTTATTATTTTTCTTATTAGTGAATATTAATATAATTTATGATGACGTAGGGCGTACAAAATGTATAAGTACTCCAAAGTGGATGAGAGCAAGAATACAAAGGAGTAATAAAATATTTAATAAATTTTTTGGAAAGATAAATTCTAGGAGCTTTAATTTTGTTTAAGCTTTCAAAGAGAAATTATGAGAACATTAAGCATGATAATAATATTAATTATACGGGTAAAATGAGAAATTTTAATCAATTTAATCTTAATTTAGTTAGTGATCAAGTAATTTGAAACAAATATAAGGTGATTAGTTAATATGAGACAGAAGGAATACTTATTAATATTTATTTACTAAATTAATTCTAAAATTAAAGTTCAGATATTCTAAATCTATCCAGAAAGTACTATGAGCTATAAATTTTCTAATGTCAATATAATTCAAAAATATATATTAAGTGTTGGTCAAAATTTATATTTTCTTTTTACTCTTTAAAGAAAAATGTGCGAAAATCAGAGGAAACAATCCAAAAAAAAAAGAAAAAGAGACATAAATTAATAGGAATCTTAGGTCATTAAACTACAAATTATGGTATGATCTCATTATAAAATTAGTCGAAGCATAATGGATTAATGTTCTCGTATATATGCATATACAATTTCAAATTAGTTTCAGAACTTTGCAGATCACCTACTTCATAGTAATTAATTTAGCCTATATCTTAAATTTTGTAAAATTTGATGGTCCATATTCCATTGAAAACTTCTCTAATTTTTAAAAGTAAAATGTTAACCCAAACCATATTTAAAATATCACTTTATATATAGATTACACAATAACTTGATTAAATCGGTCAAGATAAAAATTGAATATATACTAATTTATAATTACTTATCCGAAAATATAAAACAATATTAAGAGGCCATAGGTTATTCGCAAAGTTAAAATGTGTAACTATTTTTTTCAAAATAAATTTAAAGGGTAAACTGTTGTGCGGAATTCGATATAATAAGAGAAAATATAAACGCGAAAAATAAGACAACAGATTTACGTGGTTCACCAATAAATTGGCTACGTCCACGGGAAGAGGGAGAGCAGTTTTATTATGGAGAGGCAAGAACAGAAATTACAGAATAGGGTTTGCCATAGCGTCTATATATAGTGCTAAGCTACGCCCTAACAGGCTTGGGCCCAA
>NC_028645.1:74808494-74853133 GCF_001406875.1 Solanum pennellii
TCAGGAGTAACGACGGCGTTCTTGTCTTTCGACAACGGCGCCCAGAATCCTTGTTGTTTCAACAAAGCCCGCATCTTGATCTGCCATAAACTGAAACTGTTCCTCCCTATGAATTTGTCGATTTTCACGTTCAAAGCAGACATCTCGAATTCTTTAAGAACACCGATTAACCGAGAGGCTCTGATACCAATTTGTTGTGCGGAATTCGATATAATACGAGAAAATATAAACGGGAAAAATAAGACAACAGATTTACGTGGTTCACCAATAAATTGGCTACGTCCACGGGAAGAGGGGGAGCAGTTTTATTATGGAGAGGCAAGACCCCCGTCCTTTCTGTTTGTAACGGGTCCGATTCAAGGCATTCAACATAAACATATCTTATCCTGTAATAATTACAACACGTCGAGATATGTTAACATTACTAAAAAATCAACAAGCAATGAGTAATTGAAACAAAAATAATAGAGAGTCGCCATTTAAATTCGTTCAAGCCTATAGTCAATAATTTTTTAGATAGGGAAAATGATAAATATATTCTAACTATCATAATGATATATATATATATGTATATCGTTTGTTATATTTTTGGATATTGTTGTCTTTGCTGTTCAATAACTAGAGTATATATACCATTCACTCTAACAAAAGATTAAATAAGGACACATAGTGCAATCTTATCCGTTGATTCAATATATAATAAATGTTGGGTCGATGAATAAAATTATGACATTTACATATTTATAACTATAAATGATATATATATTTTACTTTTTGAACAAAAAAAACACCTACATCTTAAAAATATGACAAATATTATCTACATGTCATTTATAATAATTCAGAATTATATTTATCCTTTATCTCCTTCTAAGTTTGAATATAAATATGGAAAAGTATTACTAGTCCAAAAATCATCATTCAAAGTTAAAGGAAAATTCTCTTTACTTAATCATTGATTTTTATTTTTTTTACTTTCTCTCTTTTAATTCATTAAAAAAATTTTAAAATTTATCGAAATGTTTTTTATTCTTACGATTTTAAATATGTTAGGTAAAAAGCTAAAGTTAAAAAATTATTAAAAACATAATTAAAATTTTTTTTTAAAAAAACTAATTAAAAAAAATTTAATAATTTAGATTGCTACTATAATAAAAACAACAATCAAATGAGAGGCAGATATAGAGTTGTGACAGAAATGAATCTAGTATTTTTCACACAAACCCTAAAATAGTGTACATAAATCTATTAAAAATTACAAATATAGAAACCTATAATTTAGAAAATGTAAAAGTCTAAAGATAGAATATTAACCACAGATCTTTTACCTTATGTTAACTTGCAAAGCATAAACTAGATACTTAACACCATTTCAATGTCAACAAAAAAAAAACACTTCATAAAACATTTTAAATTATAAAATTTTTATAAACCTTTAGATAAATTATACAGATTCGTTTTGGGCTTATTCAGCATCAGCTTCACATGAGTAACAAATCTTAACAATCATGCAAATTCTCCAAAACAGAGCAACTTTGAACAACACAATTATCAAATATATGAGTTTTTTTTGGATTAGGACCATGAGTAATCACACATGTATAATCCTCCAAACTCTCCATTTCCCTCAAACTCAATCCACCCTTTGATGAATCTTTATCTTCTTTAACATTCCCAATTCCCAACAATTTAGAATCCTTAGTCTTTATACCAAAATCTTTAAGCTCTGTTCCAAACACAACCATTTTGTTAATGTTCTCTTCATTCTCAATAGGGTCTAGCAGAGCAAGTTTAATACCTTCTAAAGTTGATGAACCCTTTTTATAGGATGAGTTTCTGTCATAGCCAAAAGGGTTACCAAGATTGAAGATTTGTTTGGTATCAAGAATGGATTTTGGGCTAATTTCAGAGTCAACAACATCAGATAAAGTTCTGGTTAAAAAACCATTGAAGAATTTTGGAGAAGAAAATGAATTTTTGTCAGCCATGGGATTAGGACTCTGTTTGCTGCTCACTGCTCTTCTTGAATTCTTCCTCAGCATCACCATTAACATTTGGTATATAACAAATTTTTTTAATAGTTGAAGATGAATAAGTGAAAGTGCTAATAATAATAATAATTGAGTGAAAAAAGAAGAAGAAGAAGATGAGAGTTCAATGATTAATTTGAAGTAGGATATAGAGTAGGGACTTTGATCTATTTGCCCTTTTCAGAGAAGAAGTGAAGAAGCTCTTTTACGCATCTTTGCAAATTGTTCGATATGAGATATAAGATATAATAGAGTATTTTATTATTCGTTTAATTAGAAATAGTAAATAGTTTTAAGATTATTTGTTTTATTATTTATATTTTTTTAATAAGATAAATTATCTTTTTAAATGATAAAATAATTTATTTTAAATTAATTAATTTCGAGCTAATTTTCTTTTCCCTTAGCATTTTAATGGTCATCTAAGTTTTGTCCTTATCAATGAAAAAATTGAAACGAAAAGCGAAGGGGCATCAAATTAAATTAAAGAAACTTATTGAATTTTTTTGTTTTAAATTAAAATATATCAAAGTTTATTAATTTTATGATTGAAAATTTGAAATTAAAAAATTATAAAAAAAAATACATTCATTTCAAAGCAAATTCGGAAAAGGAAAAAGGATAAACAAATTGAACTAAATATCCTTAATAATTTTTCAAAATCTCAAAATATGTTTCTCAAAAAGAGAATTCCTAACTTCTTGTTCACGTTGTATTCATTGTTCCTTCTTTTCAATAATAGTGATTATTAATATATTTTTATTAAGGAAAATTTACGTACCTTTCGTAAAACGAGAAGTTGATTACTTAGATATACTCTACTTTGTAATATTATGATACATGCATCTTGAAATATATACTGTCAAAATTAAGTGTAATTTGTTTAAGATGCACCGTATTCAAGTGGATTCACATGTATTGTGACCGATAACAATTTCGACTCATGATACCAAATACATGTGAATCATATCAAATACATATAAATACATGTATTTAATTTATATTAATTACTACCTAGTGTGATTTACATGTATCTGAGATTAACATGACTAACTCACTCTTCTGCTTTTCATCTCGCTCATTATATAATATAAAGCTTTTTATTAATAATAATATACGTATTATTTTTATACATGTAAATAATAATAATATATGATAGTGAATAAATATGTCTAGTTACGTAAACACATCGACCATTTTATAACACAGGAATTTTGTTACTATTAGAATCATAATATTTCAAACTTATCGGCTATTTATTATCAAATGATTCAAACAGACTTTACATTATTTCAAATAATACAGTGCTAGTTCTGACCATTTTCTCCAAAAATTAAAATGATGATAATGCAAATGTATTTTTGGTCTTGGTCACACCCAACAATTGAATTTTTTATCTCTCACGCTTCGTTCGACATCTCTTGAGTGCACGCACTCACGAGATGAATATATTGGGCGTTAAAAGAGAAAAATTATTATAATAGTCTAACTTAAGATAAAAAGTTTTATATCGATAAAACACTTGAGTATAGAGCTGACTCAATAACATTGGAGCCCTAAAGTGAAACTTAAGAGAGGGACCCTAATATATATATATATATATATATTGGCCATAATATATCCTTTTTCATCATATGTATTTTTATTTAAAATCTACTTTTCTAGCTATTTTAGATGCAAAGTCATTAAGTATTGTTCTATAATCAATTTATTTTAATAATTCCTTTTCAAATGATAATATTGCTAATTCATTCAATCTTTGAGACAATGTTGATCTTTAGGAAGATCTAATCAATTTTAATTTCGAAATAAAATTGGTTGAGGCAACGGTTACATGATATGTTAACGTTATCCTATAAACAATGTGTATTTGAAAAAGAATCAAGTCTTTTTATTTGATTGAGTATTTTCATTAGCTTCTACTTATATTATTTCTCTTTGACACTTTTAATTCAAAAAAAAAACAAACTAAACCATCAATATCAAAATAACTAATATGTGTTAAAGAAAGTTCAAGATTAAAACAATATCTTTTTTTAAAAAATAATCATCTAGTAATCTCAATATTTTACCACTAAATAAGAAGTTAAAAATACTTTTATATGCTTCAATTGGTTCAAATCTATTTTGAAGTAAAAAAATAGTTTGATCTACTCAACATATATAAGGTAATCAACTCTAAAGATTCTTCAAGGGACTTGGTGATTTCGTTATCCATATTTTTGTCAAATTGTTACTTACGAAAATCAGATTTATATTCATGTCATATACAATTTCTTAAGCAGAAATCAGAAATCATAGCACTGATAGTACATATAATTTTCTTATTTTTTTAAAAAAACAACATATATAAATTATTATTTTTGTAAAAATTGGGGACCCTCAAAATAAGAGGCCCCAAGTGATGGCTTTAGTGACCTAGGGGTTAAGACGGCCCTGCTTGAGTATATAAATAAGTAAACTTTACCTATAAGCGATGTAAAATCGTGCTTACCTAATTATAAAGCGAATAATATTACTAGCAAGTAAGACCGTTACAAATGGTAAAAGAGCAAATTCATTTATCAGCCTCTTCAAAGACAAATCTCTACAAAAATTTGAATTTTGTAGCTCGTTAATGTTAAGTGTTTTGCTTTGGTGATTTTTTTCTTCCAATATTTTAAAATTTAAAGATCAAACCTGTAATTTTCTTGAAGAAATACAATAAAAAGTTGTTTAATGTACATTTACAACTTAACTCATAAATAAATTCCTTTGCTTCTAAAAAAACAGAAACTAAAACATATATAAAAAACATCAGCTCGCAATTAATGCACTTAATTAGGAGAAAAACAAGAAATCCATCAACTTAAAATCAAATTAATTAACCAGCTCCATTGCAAAGAAGAAGAAGAAGAAAAAACATGTACCGAAGATTAGGTTGATATTTAAAGTGTAACATCAATATACAAAATTTTATTTTATTTTTTTCTAATAAAATTATCCTAAGTTAACATCCAAAAATTAAGGACGAAAGGAAAAATCTAAAAATTAAAAAACATTGATAACTGGAAATGACGTTAACAATATATCAAATGCAATGACTTAATCAACGATCTCGAAAAAGTTAGAGATCAAAATTAAGTGTAAATTATTTTAGATATACTGTATTAAAATTGTTTCGTACGTATTTGTGATATATAACAAATCTCGCTAGTAATTTTTCATTTCATTAGGTCCACATGATGATGAGTTATTATTTCTCCTCAAGAAAAAAGTAACCAGTGAAACTATTGTATAAGAATAATATTGAATAAAATATATTAATAATTAATACATACATGATTTTAAATTATGTTGAAATTATTTTTTATATAACATTTAATTTGATGTATTAAAAATAAATTATGTTATATAACTTCTATAAGATAAAATATATTTACAATATACCCTTCATGTTTTTTAGCTTTGGAAAATGAAAAATATCTTGAGAGGGCTGGAATTTGAGGGGGCAGTCAATTATGCCATTATAATTAAATCCTTTATATTATCAATACATAAAAATTTATAGTTAGTAATATACACTTCAATCATATGATTTATGTAATTGCCAATTTTTTTTTTTTGTATATATAATAAAAGGATAATGCACAAGTACCTATCAACCTATGTCTCAAATTCTAGAGACACGCTTATACTATACTAAGATCCTATTATCCCTGGACTTATTTTATTAATAATTTTCTATTCCTTTTCGGCCTACGTGGCACTATCTTGTGAGCCCAATTGACTTTTTTCAAGCTAGTGCCACGTAAGCCGAAAAAGGATAGAAAATTATTTATGAAATAAGTTCAGGTTGTCCTTTCTTGATTTTGTCAAAATGAACAAGTAATTAGAAACAACTATAAAAGGAAAAATGAACAAGTAATTAGGGATGGAGATAGTATAAGTGTGTCTCTAGAATTTCGGACATAGATTGAAAAGGTACTTGTATATTTTCCCCGTGATAAATGAATAAAGGTTAGGACATTATCTATGGGAAGGAATCAATTATGCACAAGTCTCTTTCAAGAAAAGAGAAGTCATTTTAGGTGTAAAAATGGGTCAAAACTCAAAAACCCTCAAACAAAAAAAGGAAGGAGGCCAGGGTTTATGTCACTTAACAAACAACTTGAGGGCTTCACATCACTATTCATGTCACTTACTAATCAATGTGGGGTTTTACATCATTATCCAACCATTAATTTCTTTTATTTGAAGTTATGATGCCTGGTTCCTCTTTTGTCTTCTGACAAGGATAGCTCATATGCATATATAGCTTACTCATCATTAATATCTCAAGCACAAAAACTTCATTTTAACCATTATCACCACCACACTAATCAAGAACAAATATATGCATCTTACTTTTTACTCTCTTTATAGTTAAAACAATAAGAATTTTAACTAACATTTTATGATGTATTTTTTTTATTATAGTGATATGCAAAAAAATTGTACTTAATAATATTTTTGGTACAATTTTTGTATGCACAATTATAATTTAAAAGAATTATAACGGATATAGTTATAATTAAGGATTTATAACAATTTTCTCTCTCATCTCTCATCTCTCTCTCACACATTTCTCCTCTTTTTGTGCTCTCTCGCTAGCCTTTCTTTGTCGTCCTCTTTTCTCCCTCAATGCAAATACAAATACAAATAGTAACAATAAATGTTGGGGTTTAGCAAGTGTGAATGAGAAAAGAAAAGAGAGAATATGAAAAGTGAGGGAACTATTTTGGAGGGAAAATGAAAAATCATGAAAAGTCATTTCTCCCATATCGGCAAAAGAAAGAGAAATTGTTGTCCTTATATAAGGAAACACTTCCATTACTTCTTAAAGAGCTAAGAAGAAGATGCCCCCTCACGCTGTCGTTGTTGTCGCTCGCTCGGCATCGGATTTGGATTTGGCAAATGATGTGATTAATTGATAAGTTTTTTGGACAAAATTTATTTAATCAGTTTTTGTTAAATCAAATATATCTTGTTAATATTATCTCTTATAAATTTGCGGGTAATGGTAACATTCCGAAAAGTTGTTACTCTTTTCGAAAAGTCGTTACTTTCCGAAAAGTCGTTTTTTTCCTAACAGACACATTTTTTCGAAAAATTGTTATTTTTTCCAAAAGACACAACTTTCTGGATAAAACGGGTCTGAACAGATTTCTCTGAACATACACGTTTCTTGCTAAAATGGCTATAAAAGGAAGTCAATTATCGATTTTTTAAACACTGAAATTTTTCCTTCTATGCATATATTTTTCTCTCAAATAAATCAAAGTGTCGATCGACTGAGTCTGTGTAACTTGTTGCTGTTCTGAAGTTCGCTGAAGTTAATGAAATTTGAGGTACCGCTATTCCTTTAACAGGTTTAATCCGTTTTATCTTGGGAGAAATTAATCCATAACCTTGGGTACAGTGAGAGGATTAAATTTCTTAAGGACATACAGTAATTTCTGTGGACTCGGATTACTTCTTGTATTTTATGTATTTTCTGCTTCATCTTATTTCTGTTTCTATTTATTGATTAACCTTATAACTACAGGTTAATATAACAATGAATTGATACAAAATATAAATGTTAACAATCAATATTATAAATACAAATAATAATTGTCAATTATACATAATTTTTTAAGTGATACAAAATACAAGTGCACATGACAACAAATGAATACACATGTGACATGACAATAATCAATAATACAAAACACAAACACACGAGGTAACAATACAAATATACATGACAACATATGTACGCAAATACAATTTGTTACGAAATACAACATTGATATAATTATATTTTTTCATACAAATTGCATTTCGCTAGTACAATTGAACTTGACATTACAAAATAATTGTATTCCCTGATACATATACATATTAGTTCTATATATAGTGTATACAATTATCCATAAATAAATATAATTCCCTTCTCTTCTCTCTTTGCCCCTCATCTCTCTCATCCTCTCCATCTCACTTACCTCTTTTTCCTGTTTAGTATGTACCTATGAATCGTACTTAAGCAAATTATATAGTTATAGATCTCTATTAAATCTAAAGTATAGTCATTTTAAAAAGTTTTTCAGTATCATGATAATTCATATAATAAAGTTGGAGTAAAGGGTCTACTAAATCATACAAAAAAATAAGTTTTCTTCTTATAATTAGTTTCCCTTTATGTCTTTCTCTTTAAAGTATTTGGTATTTAAATCTATCGAAGAAAATTATATATATATATATATATATATATAGCTTCAGAAAATTATACATTCCCTTGAGATAAAGCACTCACTTTCTAAAAAGCAATTAACTATTTTTATTTTTTATTTTTAAAAAATTAAATTAATTCAATTAAATTTAAATATAATTTTTTTTTGTCCAAATAAATAAGACTGTGACGCCTAAAGGTGCACTGTTTGAGCACGAGGACTTCACGTGAAGGACAGGCGCTGAATTTTGTTTAATACAAAGCTCACAATAAACTCTTTTTTTGTCTTTTTCTTTCTTTTTGTTTTTTTTTGCCAATTATTTTTGTCCTTCACTTATCACAAATCACAATCCATTAAATCAAAATTTGTTTGGATCAAAACTATTTTGGATTGTGCTTTTTCGTAGAATTAGCGATGAGTGGTAATGTGCTCGTTACTACTAATATTCAAGTAAATAATGTTCGAATTGAAGAGGACTAATTGCATATTTTAAAATGTTGGATTGAAATTTGGAAAAAGAACTAATATATTTCTAAACTATCGTAAACGGTATGAAGATATCCTTCGTTATTTAGGACATTGGTGCTCCTGCTGTCCAAAAACTATATAACATATATATCTTTTATACTGACATACATACACATGTCGTAATCTTATTCATCGACTGACATTTATTAAATATCGAATCGACAGATAAGATTGTGTCACACGTTCCTATTTAGTCTTCGGTTAGAGTGAAAGGTATATGTGCTCTACTTTTTGGACGGCAGGAGCACCAATCCCAAAAGTATGACGGAGGGTATCTGCATACCATTTACGATAGTTCAGGTTGTATATTTGTCCTTTTTTCCATTTTAAAATTTTAATGTTTTTCTTTATTTTATTAAGAAGAATTTGATCAAGCTGCCCCTAGCTTATTTTGGTTCGATAATTGTGTGAAAGTAGGAACTTGGCGAAAGAGAAATGGAGAGCTGCCGGAACCTATCGAATTGAAGTAATCTAATAAGTGTGACTGTTGAGACGATCTTATGTACACCCTCCATTTGGTCTTTGTTACTAGTGGTAAGTTTGCTATGTAAGTACAACAATATTTGTGAGTTTCAAATCTTGAATCCACTCCGGATAATAGTAGTCAGAACTAGCAAGGAACCAAGGTTGAATGAATACCTAAAATTCTATGTTAGCAATGTATTAGCCTAAGCTTGTATTGCACTCGTTCCGAACAAGTTGACTTCAGATCAAGACTCCTCGCGACTGACTCACACCAATAACAACAGTAAGCATTCGGGTCATTTGAAAAAGGCAAAACCCATTCATTCATTTCCAAAGTCCCAATTATCTATTCATGGTTAGATGTCAAAGCAATTCACTTGAAAACTACTCCATGGAATCTTGAATATTGCTTGGTAGATTAACCAAGTACAATGAGAATTACTATATATAACATGGCTTTAGAATCTCAAATGCCCATCTTGTGGCTGAACTATGATTTGGTTTATCCTAATACATGGATATGCCTTGATTTGACTAAAAGAAAAAGACCAAAAAGATTTAGGCTCACTTTGTTGACAACTTGATAATAGACAAACATGCCCGCTGCTAGTAGAAAAGAATCAAGCAGAGGCAACAACAAACTAATTTATCTTCCATACAGACAACACAAGAAGATAGCAAAAGACACCCCCTTGATGCAAATACGCGTATTTTTCATGTTAAAATCGCTAAACATTCAAGGTATGGACAGAGGTTTACTAAAAGAAACCAGCAGCATTGAGCTAAAAGGGTTATATATACTATGCAAGGAAGCTGAACATCTCATCCCTTGCACCCTGCAGGAACAACTCAACCCTTTTTGAAGTAGTTATCCAACGAAAACTGCAATGGATTATATTCTCATTAGCGTGCAGCCAAGGACCGTTCCTCTACACCTTGTCATTGGAGCAACTTGACGCCACACTTGCCTCTCATTTCCGAGTGTCAGGGCATCAACATCAGACAGCAATTTAATGTCCCAATTCCAGCGCTCGGGTCCAATAACCCCTCCAACAATATAGATATCATCACCCAGACCTATCATTGCAAACCCAATTCTTCTACGGAACTCGGATGCTGAAACTACCATCTTCCTTTTTTCTCTTTCCTGCCTGTATATGAGCCAATGACTCAATACATAAAGTTTTCCCCTAACAACAGCCATGGGACCTTGGAGCCAACCGTACTCATGCACATTCCAACCCTGCTTCACATTTTCCAAAACCTGAACAGTTGACAAACCTTTATGCAATACATGAACTTTACCACCAATAACCACTCCTGAGCAGGCAGAGTTGTGTGTGTGATGGAGATCAGGGATCGGATCCCAAACATTCTTCTCGGGATCATAGATTTCTGCTTTACATATTGATTTTCTGCAGTTAGTGAAACCCCCTGCAACAACTATCTTCCCATCAAACACACAACAAGCGAACATTGCCCGAGGCACAATCATAGACGCACACAGACTCCATTCTCGGGTTACCGGGTCATATGACCAGACCTCATCAGAGGCAAAACTTCCATCTTGGTCACCAGTCAATGGATCCACAGCATCACTACCACCACCTAGAACAAAGAGTTTTCCAGCAGTAGATACCACACCAAAGTGTGCAAGATGTCTGATGTTTGATGGAAGAACAGGGAGAGTAATCCAAAGATCACGCATAGGATCATAAAGCTGCCATAAATTATCAGGATCAAAAGCACAGATGCATAAAAATTCTTCAGATGAATTGACCTCCTGTCTTGCCTTAAATAGTTCGCCACTTCGAATAGCAGCTTGCCAGGAACGGGAAACAAGTTCTAACTTAGGATGAAGATAAAAAGGAACCCGTGCAAGACACCTGAGAGCAACAGCATCAGGAAGCCCTTCAATGAGTACAGACATTACTATCAAGCTTGCATCTACCCCAATAGTACTGAACTGACTGATAAATCTTGTTGTTTAAAAGTCGACCTGAAAAAAACTTGACAAATTAATGTAGAGATCTTGAACAGACATTATAACCAATACATCTGCTAGAATAAAGAGCAGCATATAACAGGATAATTTTAACTTCTTTGTATTGAATATGATAAAATGTCAAACATCTCAGTCCACTGATCCCGTGATCAGAGCTCTGTCTGCATTCTAAATGCCCTGCCTTTCCCAATCTTCAAGCATATTTGGACATGTAAAGAAAAGACAAAAGGCCACCTCTCTCCGGACAATAGAAAGGATAGAAAAAAAAAAGGACCTTTTGTAGCAAGAACTAACATGTTTATCAAATGCACTCATGTCCCCTCCATTAGTGATTCAATTTTTGATATCCTCATCAAACACTATAAGCTTATTGGAAGTGCTACTACATGGAAATGACGCAACAATCTTTCTAATTCATTTGGAAGAGTTGAATTAAAAGACCACCCAACAGGATAACAGAAGATTTTCCCCTACAACTTCAATACGCCCCATAAGATCCCTATTACCAGGGAATAAAGTCACACTAGCTTAAATAATGATGAACCAAAGACCTGGAAAGCATTTCCATTGCAGAGCCACCATATTAGTCAAATATTATCAGTTTCTCTACATGGCAAACATGATATGTTCTATATCTATGACCTCCACAACATTTTCAAAGAGAAGAATCTTGCAAGCAGAGAACTTAAGAAGGTACAGAATCAAGTACTTGACGTGTCTTAACTAATTCTCCTGATTTTGTCCAAACAATATAGTCCTCCTACACAAAGTAGCTACATTTCTAAATGCATAAAATATTTACTATGCTATAAAGATGCCCATCTTACAAAAGCATACAACTGTATTTTAGAGAAACTTACAAGCAGCTAGATAAGCATATCCTGTGCCAACCTGATTTCTCAAAATGATGTGGAACCTAGAGATATCATGTAAATCTACAAACTCTGGCTGTATCTCATCCACAGTAGAGATAGCACTAGTAGTGTCTTAAATGAGGGTGAAAGAGGCAGGAAGTTTCAAGCAAAACTAGGGAACAACCATAGAAAAAGGGGGAGAACTGTTAAAGTGGAATAATATGGCTACCACGACCCTAAAGTAAAATTTATTCCATTTGTCTTTCGTCAATATGTTCAGTTTGAAAGCAGCTAGAATGTTACCAATCACTGTAGTTAAGTACCTGGGCAAAACGATACCCTGTAATATCTTCTCAGCTACTTTATGAATAAATCGAAATAAAAATGTTACGCAGAAACAAAAAAGATAATCCAGCAATAAACTCAGGTCGTGACATCACCTACAGATGTGAGCACTCTCCCTCTTGCTTCTATTTGATTTTACTTCTCTGTAAACAGGGAATGCAGTACCATGCAAATTAATCCTCCACCGCTCCACGAGATTTACCAACCTGGATTATCATTTGGGGCGATTAGGGAAACCAAGTACAATGAAGATATCATATTTAAGGTAGTAAAATATAAAGATTAAGTGTAAAAGGGTGTGAAAGAAGTATAAAGATGTCCTATTAAAGCTGAAATGATATAAAATTGCAGTAGTGTTTTGACTTGATTGCTTTCCCTTAAAAGAAAGAATTCACCCGTTTGGGACAGACCAGATTGGAATGTTGCCCAAAGAATTGGAAGGAAGGATTTTATTTTCAATAGTACATGTATCTACGACAGAGAAACTGACAGCAAGACAGAAAAAAACAATAAGACATGGAGAATAAACTTTACAAAGTATAAAAACAACACCATCTTTTTGGTTCTTATAATGGTGAACCAAGTTTCTCCCAATGTTACAGCCCCCAATGGCTGGCCTAACGGCTGAGTCGTCAGTCTAATAACCTTGGAAAGCAGGCATTTCGGTAGTGGCGACACTAGGTGGATTCTTCCTATCTAACCCTTGTGGGAGGTAGCACAAAACTTGTGAATTAGTCGCGGTGCATGCAAGCTTGGGCTTAACACTACAGTAATAAAACAAAAGGAATTCTCTCTACATTATTAGAAGCAGTATTTGCCCAACCCTAAAATAAAACAAGGTACCAAAGAAGCATTGAGGGAATTTATCCATTTTTACTTATAAAAGAGCATTATAAGTGGCTAAAGAGTATTACAGTAGACCTTTACCTCCCTGAACAATGGAAAATTCAAATGAGAGAAATTTAGGCCTTAAATAGTTCCACGTAAATTAAGCGTGAGACTCGGGTCAAAAGTCATGTTATATACAATATTAAAAGTAGTGATTGACAATTCAACTCTACCATTTTGGGACTTAATGTTTGTTCTGATTGGAAGAAGGAAAAGGGTACGTACAGATAAAGCAAATACAGCACAGCATAGAGTGGAATGACAAATAAAAGAGAACAGATGAAACGAATGCGAAGAGCTCATTATAAATGCACAAAGAAAGCAAAGTAAGAAAATGACTGGTGATGGTAACCTTGAGGAATAAGCACAAAGGGGAACAATTATCACACGCATATGGGGCAATCTTGTGGTACAGTGAAACAAATTCTCTCTGTGGATCAAGCTTCAGCGATTGGTTAGAGAATACTTAAGAATTGACCAGAAAACTTGACTGCCTAAAAGCAAGAAATCTCGCGACGGATAAAAGTGCCCAATGAAATCCAGAGTAGACATTAACCGTAGTTTAAATTACAACTAGAAGGAAAAGGACAGAAGGTTAATAAATGGCTTGCGCCACTGGATATAGACAGTAGTCAGTACGAGCTGTTTCCTTCCACAATCACTTAGGATTATGCCATTTATATTGCACAAACATCAGCATTTCAAAGCCAAGCAGATCGAAAAATCAGATTAGTTTGCAAGCAAAAACTAACATAAGATTTCCGGTTATAAAACAGAAGATATTAATCTCAAAGAACAATATGAAGCTTGATCCTAATTTAACTCATTTATTGAGACCGCACTCATGAATTTCACTTATGTGAGGATCTTATCGTCAATCCTAATTCCTAAGTCTGCAACAGATGGGGGCAGTAGGTAGGTTGATAGGCAATGTAAAGATAGCAAAAGAATGATAATTGGAGAAATGTGAATGGTGAGGTGGATGCGCCTGTACAAGATATAAACGATTACAAACGTTAGAATGTGCAAGTGGCACAAATAAAAGGATAAATTGAGAGCAGGTCGCTTGAAATGATTTGGACATGTTATAGACTTCCAAACGCACCTATTTATAGGTGTCACTATGATAACTGAACGCGTCAAAAGAGCGAGGTGGATGTAAAATCACATGGAGAGAAGTAATCTAAAAAATTGACAATATTTCATACTTACTCCATTTCATTTTATGTTTCTTAGTTTGATTGTTTGACTAGGTACAATGTCTACATTTTTTTGAGAATGGTGATATTGAATATGAAGTTTAAGACATAAAGAAAACTTTTGAATCTTGCGGTCATAAAGTAAAGGGGGGGTATATAACATACCAAAAATATCTTTCGAATTTTGTAATCTTAAACATGTCAAGTCATTCTCAAAAGGGAGTGTCATTGTCATTAAGGTAAAATGAGATGTTAAAAGTGAAGCTTACAATATATAGAAAAGTGGCATTTTTTAGAACTAAATAAGAAGGGAAGTAAGACATATAAATTGATACAAAGTTAGTAACAAGAACACATACACACACAAAAAAACAAGAATCTATTATGCCAAAACCCACTAGTACAGAAAAGGCTGTCATTGTACACTTCAGTGTTGTGCCCTTTTACTTTGGTTATAGTTTTGAATGTTAGCATACAAATAATTGTGAGAATTGGATAAACTCTAGTTGCATTTGTCTCACTAAAAATTTGAGCACTTACAAGAAAATAAGCCCAAACGAAATGGCAAAGATCATTTAACCAACCTTAACTAGATTAGACTTGAGGCATAGTTGTTGTTATTGTCTTGAGACCTGCAGCTAAGTTCTTTAGCCGCAATAATAGAGTAGTACTATATAGTCCCATAGTCGTTGCGCCAATATCGTAATTGGACATAAATCTCATACCATGATGAGAAAATTCTCACAAGTGTCTACATTGTTAAGTTGCTACGACTCTAGATGTGTTTGTTCATTTCGAAGTGGAAATCAAAAACCAATTCTTTCACCAATCCAGCTAAACATCTTTTAAAAGAGTGATTTTGTTCAAGTATACTAAAAAGACACTAAGATGGCAAAAGATTTGATACATGGTTGAATCTATAGATTAACAACAAAGCACTAAAGATCAAATTGATTCCTCCATCATAAACAAGTATGAACTATCATAATAAAAAGCAGAAAAGGGTAAATAGCAACACTCTTAAAACACACAAAAAACAGCCAAATCTTAACAAGACAAATCAAATGATGGCAGATGAAAAAGTACATAAACATAATCACCCAATTAAACCCAAATCCCTAACACAACGAAAGAAGTATAAAACAGCAAAAACAGAAAGTTGGGTATTTCAAGAATTGGGAAAATGAGCAATCTTGAAAAAAAAATAAGAATAATAAAACAGGAAAAAACTAAACTTGGGTGTTTCAAGAATTGGGGAATCTTGAACAAATTCCAAGAATTAAGTGGAAAGCAAACCCGATTCCCAACTGATTAAGATGAAATTGAAAATAAATATACCTGAACTCGAAAACCCTGCAGCCCCTTGAACAAGTAGAGGTGAAAGAAGATGCCCCTTTTTTGGAGTGATTACAAATGAGGAATGAATAATCAAATACCAGATTTACCTTAAAAACAATTTTGAGAAGTCTTTTAGAATAATTAGAAGAGAGTGTTTTTGGAAAGTAACATGAGTTTACCCTAAAAAAATTAAAATTAAAATTAAAACAACAAAGAATTGATTAAGGCATATTCCTATTACATCATCAGAATTCTGTCATTTGGTTCGGTTTTCTATTATTTGATCCAAAGGATAATTTTCTTGCTATTGTTTCGTTCTGTTCAATTTACGTGACATATTTTTTGTTCAAGTATGAAATTTAAAAAATATATATTTTTGTAAATATTTAGTAACACAATCAATATTTTATATATTTAAAAATGTGTCACTTTATTTAAAATTTTATGTCTCTTAAAAATATTTTTAAAATATTGTAAACTATTTCCATATTTCTTAAACTTGATGTCTAATCAAGAGATCACATGAATTTGGTGGGATTACTATTTCAAGCTCTCATTCTGTCATATATTATTAAGTTTGAAACTTGAAAATGTAAGTTGTTATTAAAATTGTATTTTTTGAATTCTAAAATTGTGTCTAGATTAAAATAAAATCATTTTTTTTCGAATGAAAGTCGAAAATTTGAAAATTAAATTTTTATTAAATTTCATGACTAAACTAATATTTAAAGATAAATTTTTAAATTTTTTTCTAAAATTTATGATTAAAGTGCTAGATAAATTTTTTCACGTAAAAATTATTAATTAACTCAAAAATAAAATAGGAATTTATACATTTTGCACCGGAATATTGTCGTGGTATGCCACATCAAATTTTTACTTTAACACTTCAAATTGCTCATTTCGTCTATAAACAATTTGATTGGTCATGGAAATTTGGGAATTTATAGGAAATTCACTCTCATTTATGCTGTAAAAAGTTTATTTTAAAAAAAAAATTCATCAAAACTGCATAAAGAACCTTAATAGCAAGAAAAATAAAAGAAAATCATCCAAAAATTGAGAAGTTATTTTTTGTTATCTAAAGTATGTTCTATATTTTCTGCAATACTATTTTATTTTAATCATGTAGTGTTCATGGAATATAAACAATTTCCATTTAAAGAAACACACAACCAACTTATGAATTTTTATTATTTTGTTTTTCAACTTTATGTGGAAACAATTGTTAATTCCATTCACATTATCAAATGATTGGATCTCTAAAACGATAATAATGCTACAATTTGATCCGCTTTATGCACAAATACACACGTTATATTCACATTAGAACATTAATAAAGTCAAAATATTTACTAAAAAATTCAAATTAATAATACGTTCAAATTTCAATATCTATCGTACATGTATATATAAAAAATAACTTTAATTATAAATCTTTTTTAAATTGTTTGCTTAAGAGTTAAGGTACAGGAGTATTACTTTTTATAGCTAAAAAATACACGAGACCTTCTGGCTAGCTAACGAGAAAGGTAAAATTAAATACTCTTCGTCCACTTTTAATTGTCATATTTTTTTTAAAAGTTAAATTATAAGAATTTTGATTAATATTTCACAACGTATCTTTTTATTATATCAATATGAAAAAAAGTTGTAATTTATAGTCTTATTCGTATAATTTTTAAATATTTAATTATTTTTTTATAAGATCAAATTAATATAATTAATCTGATTTAATTTTAAAAATAGTTAAATTAACTTTTAAAAAACATAATATAATTAAAAGTGGACAAAAATTGTAGCAAGCAGAAATACAAAAATAAAACAAAAAATAGAAAGTTAATTGAACTTTTGAACTTTTTATTTTTCCTCGATGGAGTGGTATTTTACTATTTTATGACGGAAAGCATGGTGAGTTTCACAAGTTAAGTATTACGCCAACCACCTTTTTTTTAATAGCAATAAACTTGACATTTTCGTTATTTTGTGTAACAAATCAAAATCTTCACTATATTTTAGTAAGAGATTTGGAATATTATTACAATCTTAAAATTTTAATTATAATAATTAAATTATTGAATTGTAATGAAATTGAAATAACGAGTAATTAAAGATAGAGAGAAGAATGGATATGAAAAGACTCTAAAATAAGAGGAGAGAAAAAATATTTTCTTCAATATGCATAATCCCTGAATCACCGACCACTATCCCTTTAATTGAATCACTCTCACACCCATTACTCGACCTGGATCCCAAATTAGCATGGACGTATTGCTTGTTCTTGACCCAATAATTTTTGTTAGCCGAATAACTACTTGTGTGACCTTGATATTCATACTGGGTTGGACTTGATTCATAACATTTTGTAAATAAAGTTTGTTTATAAAATGTGAGTAAAATTTTAAATTATGATTTAACATTTTAAATTGTATAATTTTTGTTTGCAAAATTCAAGTTACAATGGCATCGGCCTATCTTTTGTTGTTGGGCAATTTGTGACTTACAAAATTATCCTATGCAAATCACGAAGAAGGTGCTTCGGTCTATTTTTATTTTTTTAATCATATTAATTTTTTGGATTTTGAATTTGTATTAGGTGTTTGTTGTCTTTACTTTTACTTTTTAGCTTGTTTAATTTATAGTCTTCATTGTGATAATCTCAAAAATATATTCCTGAAATGTAACTTTCATGCTGGAGTAAGAACTAGCATGAAAGTCGATCTATTACAACCAGCGCGATTGTTTCTATTTCATTTTCTTTTTCCAGAATAACTTATCTCGAGTTTTTTAATTATTATTATTTTTAATTTGACATTTTCAATAAATTTTTCTCATACCCAAAGTTCAAATCTAAAATATCTGACTAAAATCGAAGCAATTCACCATTACGTCATAACGTATATTGATAGTTCTTTAATTATTATTAATTCAATTACCATCACGATATCCGAGTAAATCATAACTGTTTAATATTTTGCAAAGAAAAAAACAAAACAAACGCAGATCATTGTATTAAGTTTTATTATATTCCTTGAAAAATGGTTAAATTCAATGCATATGATTTTTTTTTAGAGGAAATTACATATAATATAAAACTTGGTTATACGAACAATTTTCCTTCTTTCTTTAGAGAGTATATATAATTAATTGATTTGATAGTGTTATCTTTGAAATATAGTCAATCTAATATGTATTTGAAAATATATTATTGTCATATCTTTAAATTAATAAATAGATAAAAATTGAAGCGATGAAAATCTAGAAAAAATTATCCGAACTGAACTATGAACTCCGATTCTATTGTTTGAAAGATGCAAAGAATCAAACCACAAAGCGTGTGTATAGTTGTACCATTTGTACATTGACTCAGTAGGTTGAAAGTTTGAATCACATTAAAAGGTAAGTAAGAACATTATTGATCCTTTTGACTTTTTACACGCGCTTTTGAGTTTCGATGGTGTTAGAACAATGAGAAAGTGGGTATAACAAGGGTAAATAAAAGAGAGTAACATGGGAGCTTCAATGAGTATCCTCTTGATGAATCCTCACTTTGTGAAGTTCTTGATCTCTCTCCTGCATATATGTCAACCCCACAAGTTTATAATAATTATACATGACCATTATAAAATTTGTGCTTAAATTAAAGAAGATGAACAATGTGGAGTTATTACAAGATCAAGATTTGTTAGTATTTGTACCTGGAGGAGTGGATGAAGAGAGTGGAGAACCAGCTGGGGAAGTAGCTGAAATGTTTATATTTACATTAAAACATGTCACACAATGATAGTTCACCATCATTAGAAATGAAAACCAACATTAGAAATGACCATAATATCTCGTATGGTTACTCAACTATGTATTTTTCTCTCAGAAAGTCACTCAATTTTGAATTTTAACTCAAAAGTCACTCAATTATATGTTTTTTTTCTCAAAAAGTCACTCAACTTTGAATCTTAACTCAAAAATCACTCAATTATGTATTCTTTTATTTCTCAAAAAGTCATTCAACTTTGAATTTTAAATCAAAAGTCACTCAATTATGTACTCTTTTATTAGAAAGTCATTAGTCACTCAACTTTGAATTTAACCCAAAAGTCACTCAATTATGATGTTTTACTTACAAAGTCACCTAAATAGATTGGGTGACTTTGTAAGTAAAATATTCATAGTTGAATGACTTTTGAGTTAAAATTCAAAGTTGAGTGACTTTCTAAGAAAATAGTGCATAGTTGAGTAACATTTAAGTTAAAATTCAAAGTTTAATGACTTTCTGAGAGAAGAGTGTGTATCAGAAGTGTATTTAAATTTAATTAGTCAAATAGAGAAATATTTTTAAGACTGTCAATAATTCGAGAGAAAACTAATAAAATTTGCGTCAAGTTCAAACAGCAGGACCTTCTCTTTTAACACGTGATTGTTAGTTTACACTCTCATGTTCCACAAAAGACATCTAAAAATCACTTGGATAATAGAAAAGACAAGTACATAGGGTACTATAACATCCATATACAAAATGGAAGAAATAATAATTGATAAACTTAGGTGTACCTTGACATAGTGCAAGAGAAGGAGTGATATGAACATTACAAGCTTTAGGAAGAGCCATAGCCAGTGTTTGATTGACATTAACACCACTAAAAACATGACACACGCATCGCGGTCGCGTCTTGACTATAGTAGCAAGCTGTGTGCAACAACCTGACGATGGAGTTGTAGCATTTCCTTGTATGTATTGTAAGCAAGGTGCTAAACCAACGATAACTTGTTGGCAATCTTCTGATTGAGAACTCACATGTAAAAACAATGAAAGAAGTATTGCTAGTGCTGAAACTATTGTACTACTTGTTAATAATATTTGCATTATTGTTATATGGTTTTGGAATGGATTAGTTATGGGAGAAGCAATATTTATATATATATATATATATGGAAAATGACGTGGAAAATTAAATTAAGGCTTTGTTGTGAATGTTGGTTAACTACTTTTCCTACTTGATAATTACGTAGTATACATTAGTATTACTCTTTCCGTCCCATTTTATATGTCACATTTTTACTTTGTACTTGCATTAAGAAATTATTTAATTTTATTCTTCTATCCTTATTTAATGTTTTCTTAAGTCAACTTTATAATAAATGATGAATACATTTCAATATTAATTAACCACTCTATCAAGGATATAATAGGTAAAATATGATAATTTCTGCATAAATTTTATAAAATAACAAGTATTGTGGTTAAGCTATTTATAAAAAGGGATTAACATATAAAATGAGACGGAGAGAGTAATTAATTTGATCATCTTTGGGGGATTTTTATATTAAGTGAAGATAAGCATTCGAGCGGTTTTTGGTATCCACGTCACATGGATGACTTCTAAATTGTTTAATTAATATGTACTTTTTTTTAAAAAAGGGGAGCCTTGATGTAATTGATAAAGTTATTTTCACGTTATCCAGAGGTCACGAGTTCAAACTCTGATTTTCTAGAAATACACGACAAAGTTACATATGGTCCGGCGTTTCTCAGGACACACAACACATAGCTTACTGCTCAGGGCTTCCAATTGCTCTCTTTTTTCCCTTAGAGTGAAAGGACTAATAAGAATGTCTTGACAGAGGAGTGCTCGAATAGTCGAATGATAAAAACCCTTCACCTTAAGGTTTTGGATTCGATCGAGACATCAAAGAAGCATAAGGGTGAAAGTGACTAGAAAGGGATGAAAAGAAATATGAATGTCTTTCAAGAAATTTTATAGTACTATGCAAAAACAATGCAAATTAAATAACCCAACGTTTCTCTTGGACCATATAATATACCCCTCATTTTAATGAAGTGAATTAGACACAGTTTGAAAAATAACATAGTAACACTTTTGGAATTTTATGATTTTAAATATATCAGAATATTTGTTTAGTTTTGAAAGTTGTAATTTGAAATACACCATAACATATGTGTGACTATAAAAACTTGTCATTAACTTAAACTTTGGGTTAAGTTCAGAAAAATGCAACTCTCATAAAAATGGAGCAACACAGAGATGAATATATATTTCTTTGGAAATGAGTGAAGTATTTTTACATAGGACGATTAAATTGAAAACAAACAACATGGTTTGAATAGATCTAATTCATTTTTATCAACTGCCATCCTTCATATTCTCTTTGCTTTAGACTCTTGTCAATTTTCTTATTGGTATCTTAGCAGGCTCAACGCAATTCTTGATTTACCTGTTGTTGTCAAGTGTTGGACTTTAAAAAGTGAGAATATAAAATGAAGAGTTACGATTTTTATGAAAGATTGTGACTTTTATGAAATTGCGATTTTTATGAAAAGTTGTGATTTTTATGTGAAAGAGTTGGTTTTGGTTCTTGTGGAATCAAACTAAATGGAAGATGAATTAATATGAATATTTGGTAGGAAGATAATTAGTACAAAATACAAGTCAAAGATTGTATCTTGGTAGGTGAAAGTTAGGCAAACCATAAAATGGTTTGCTATCTTAACCTTGACAATTTTGACACATAGTGATGTCATGGATGACATCAATAGGATGAATTTATTCCTATAAATAGGTAGCTCTTAATTCATTTTCAAATCATCCTTTCACTTGCCTTCTCACCTTCTAAGGCATTGTGTTCTCTCTCTTGTAGTATTTCACTTATATTCTTTGTATAGTGAAATAAATATTGGTGCAGTTGTTCTTTGGTGGACGTAGGATCATTTTGATCCGAACCACGTTAAATATTGTTGTTCTTCCTTGTTCTTTAGTTTCACGTTTCCGCTAACAATTGGTATCAGAGCAAGGTTCTGTCTGAGTATGCTCTGTGGTTGCAGCACAGTCTGAACTTCCACATCAGAAAAGGATTACTTTGGTTTTCTGTAGTTCCAAATACATTGTAGTAGAAAAGGAAGAACAAGTAAAAAAAAAATGAGTTCCATGAAGTTTGAAATTGATAGATTTAGTGGGCGCAACAACTTCAATATCTGGAAAATCCAGATGATAGCGTTACTGCGGAGGGAAGGTTCAATCCATGCTATTGACGGAAAGTACCCCGATAAGATATCGGATTCCGACAAGGAAAAGATTGAAGGAGATGCATTGAGTGCAATCCAACTGTCCCTTGCACCTAACGTACTTTGTGAAGTGAGTACAAGTACCGAAGAGACGGCCAAAGAGTTATGGGAAAAGCTGGAAGGGCTTTACCAGGACCAGTCAGTGACAACAAGGATGTTGTTACAACGGCGTCTTCATACATTTAAGATGGATTCAGGTACTTTGTTGCAAGACCATCTAGATGCGTTCAATAAACTTGTGATGGACTTACAAACTGCTGGAATTAAAAAGGACGAGGAGACACTTGCATGTTCTTTACTATTTTCATTGACTTCAAAATATCGTGATATTGAGAATTCAATGATGTATAGCAAACAACCTATTAAACTTGAGCAAGTGCGGCAAGCACTAAACTCTTGTGATGTGCGGATGCATTTTGAAGGAGACAAAAGTGACGAAGCTAGTGGACTCTTTGTAAGAGGTCGTACTAGCCAAAAGGGAAGGAGCAAATCGAAGTACAGATCAAAGTCTCGTGTGAACAAAAAGAATGCGGAGTGTTGGGGCTGTCACAAGAAGGGGCACTTTGAACGAGATTGCCCTATGTCGAAGTCCAAAGAAAAGGCGAGTGCATCCATTGTTGAGAAAGTACATGATAATGATGATGATTATGTACTAACAACATCATGCAATAATGGAGTCTATGACAACAAATGGATCTTAGACTCTGGTTGTACTCTGCATATGACATTCCGAAAAGATTGGTTCAGCAGCTATGAAACAAGCAGAGGAACTGTATTAATGGGCAATAATGCAACTTGTAAAATAGTTGGCATTGGTTCAGTTCATGTTCGCTGCCATGATGGAATCATGAGGACTATTACAGAAGTCCGTCATGTTCCTGATCTAAAGAAGAATTTGATCTCCCTGGGTACTTTAGATAAACAAGGCTATAAGTACATGAGTGAAGGAGGAACTATGAAAGTGACTAAAGGGTCTTTAGTCATGTTGAAGGCCAAGCTGGAGGATGGCCTCTACACACTTGCGGGAAGCACCATTATTGGCTCTGTAAATGCATCTACAGTGCAGTTATCTAATGATGACAAGGCAAAATTATGGCACATGAGACTAGGCCATATGAGCGCACGAGGATTGGAGATGTTGAGCAACCGCAACCTTTTGAATGGTGAGAAGATCAGCACACTTGAATTTTGTGAGCACTGCGTCTTAGGGAAGCAGAAAAAGGTCAGCTTCAGCACTGGCAAGCACAAGACGGGAGGGGTGCTAGACTACATCCATTCAGATTTATGGGGTCCCTCTAAGCTTCCATCAAAGGGAGGAAAGAGGTATCTTCTCACATTCATTGATGATTTTTCACGAAAGGTTTGGGTGCGTTTCCTGAAGACAAAAGGTGATGCTTTTGAAGCATTTAAAGAGTGGAAGATTTTGGTTGAAAATCAAATTGAGAGGAAAATCAAGTATCTTCGCACGGACAATGGCTTGGAGTTTTGCAGTGAAGAGTTCAATGATTTCTGCAAGGTTCATGGGATCGCAAGGCATAAGACGGTCAGGCACACACCACAGCAGAATGGAGTTGCCGAGAGAATGAACAGAACTCTTCTTGAGAAGGCTCGTTGTATGCTCTTACAAGCTAAGATGTCCAAAGTATTTTGGGCTGAAGCAGTTCATACTGCTTCTCATATTGTCAATCGGTCTCCAGCATCAGCGATTGACTTTAAGACTCCGAATGAGGTCTGGTCAGGTGAACCCTCTAACTATTCATACTTGCGAATATTTGGGTGTCCAACTTATTATCATGTTAATGAAGGTAAGCTTGAACCAAGGGCTAAAAAGGCCATATTCGTAGGGTATGTTGATGGAGTAAAAGGGTACAAACTATGGTGTTTGTCTTTACTCAAATTTGTAGTTAGTAGAGATGTTACCTTTGATGAATCCTCTATACTTGATCCTCGTAAAGTTTCTATGGAGTTATCTAGAAACGAGAACAACGAGCAGGTGGAGCTACCGGTGGAGCTTACCAAGAAACGGGATCAAGAGACTCAAAGTGATGAGTCAAAAGATGCAGAAGAACTTGCTTCCAATGAACCATACACAATTGCGAAGGGAAGGGACAAAAGGCGGATACGGAAACCGGAACGTCTTATAGAGCAAGAAAATCTGATTGCACAAGCGTTCGTAGCTGCAGAAGAAGAGATTAAGGATCTCGAGCCCTCTTCGTATATTGAAGCAACTTCTTGCAAAGATGCTGCACAATGGCAGTTGGCCATGATGGAAGAGATGGAGTCTCTTCACAGAAATGAGACATGGGTCTTAGTTAAAAGGCCAAAGGGGATGAGGACAGTTGGATGCAAATGGGTCTACAAAAAGAAAGAAGGTATTCCAGAAGTGGAAGCTGCTAGGTTCAAGGCGAGATTGGTTGCAAAGGGTTTCAGTCAGAAGGAGGGAATTGACTACAATGAGATCTTTTCTCCAGTCGTGAAACATAGCTCAATTCGCGTGCTGCTAGCATTGGTTGCACAATTTGATTTAGAGCTTCAACAGCTTGATGTCAAAACTGCTTTTTTACATGGTGATCTAGAAGAGACAATCTATATGGATCAGCCTGAAGGTTTCCTAGCTGAAGGAAAAGAAGACCATGTATGCCAACTGAAGAAGTCTTTGTATGGTTTGAAGCAATCCCCTAGACAGTGGTACAAGAGGTTTGATGCATTCATGACTACACATGGATTTTCGAGGAGTGCATTTGATAGTTGTGTGTATCACAAGAAGATGTCTGGTAACTCTATGATTTATCTTTTGTTGTATGTTGATGATATGCTTATTGCTGCTAACAACATCACAGAGATAAATATTTTGAAGAAACTGTTGAGCAAGGAATTTGACATGAAGGATCTAGGAGTTGCAAAGAAAATCCTTGGAATGGAAATTTCAAGAGAAAATGGTGTTGTACATCTTTCTCAGAAGAGGTACATCCGAAAAGTTCTTGAAAGATTCAATATGGATATGAGCAAGCCTGTAAGTACACCTTTAGCTTCTCATTTCAAGCTTTCAGAGTTACAAATGCCTCAATCTATGGATGAGGTGGAGCATATGTCAAAGGTTCCTTATGCGAGTGCAGTTGGTAGCATTATGTATGCTATGGTATGCACACGTCCAGATATTGCCCAATCTGTAAGTGTAGTAAGCAAGTACATGGCAAATCCAGGAAAAAGGCATTGGGAAGCTGTCAAGTGGATATTGAGATATCTCAAAGGAGCTCCTGATGTTGGCCTAACCTTTCGGAAAAGTGAAGGTATTTCAATTCTCGGTTATGTTGATTCTGACTATGCAGGGGATCTTGATCGAAGGAGGTCCACAACTGGATACATCTTTACTCTCGTTGGCAGTGCCGTTAGTTGGAAATCGACTTTACAGTCGATTGTCGCTTTGTCTACAACAGAGGCAGAATATATGGCAGCAACGGAGGCAGTGAAAGAAGCTATCTGGTTGAAAGGTTTGGTGGCAGAATTGAGTTCAGCTCAGCTTAAATCAATTCTAAAATGTGATAGTCAAAGTGCTATTCATTTGATTAAAAATCAAAGATTTCATGAGCGCACCAAACACATTGATGTCAGATTTCATTTTATTCGAGATGTCGTAGAAAAGGGAGCTATCAAGGTTGAGAAGGTTATCACAGACGATAACGCTGCAGACATGTTGACCAAAATAGTCCCGCTTGCCAAGTTTGCACACTGCAAGGACTTGGCGGGAGTATGATGCAACTCTAAGAGAACAACTGCTAGGTGGAGCTGGTATGTTCAACAAAGGTTTGATTCTTCTTGTTTCTTACAATGGGATTGCCCAGTAAGCTTAGAAGTTTTGGCCGGAGTTGTTTATACGCATGCTTGGAACACAAACCAAGGTGGAGATTGAAAGAGTTGGTTTTGGTTCTTGTGGAATCAAACTAAATGGAAGATGAATTAATATGAATATTTGGTAGGAAGATAATTAGTACAAAATACAAGTCAAAGATTGTATCTTGGTAGGTGAAAGTTAGGCAAACCATAAAATGGTTTGCTATCTTAACCTTGACAATTTTGACACATAGTGATGTCATGGATGACATCAATAGGATGAATTTATTCCTATAAATAGGTAGCTCTTAATTCATTTTCAAATCATCCTTTCACTTGCCTTCTTATCTTCTAAGGCATTGTGTTCTCTCTCTTGTAGTATTTCACTTATATTCTTTGTATAGTGAAATAAATATTGGTGCAGTTGTTCTTTGGTGGACGTAGGATCATTTTGATCCGAACCACGTTAAATATTGTTGTTCTTCCTTGTTCTTTAGTTTCACGTTTCCGCTAACATTATGGAAAGTTGTGACTTTTATGAAAGGTGACAACCTTTTCAAAAGACTGTTACTTTTCCAAAGGTTTGTGATTTTTCTGGTAAGGCATAATAAGAACCTTTTCGCACTATCCTTTGTTTTCTATAAATTGAGAGATCTCCTCTCATTTTAAATATATAAAATTTCTGGACTTCTTCTTGTACTACTAAATCTATTATTCAAAGTGTACATTAATACCGTTGAGTGGCTCGCTGATACCAGCGTTTTGGGTATCAATACGCTGGTGATTGAGATCATTTTATCCTGGGAGGTCATATTCCAAATCAAACCTCGAATACTAGAGGGAAATAATTTCCTTAAGGGGACACTGTGCATTTATCGCAGCGTGGCGAGGCGATTGCAGGGCAAACCCACTTAAAACCGCTAAGATCTCAACCCGCCTCGCTTTGCCCTACATAACATATTTTGTTGTTTTCAACCTGCCCTGCCCCATCTCAGATATTTTGTAAAAAGCATTTCAAATAATAGGCTTAGTAAGTTTAACTCAATAAATTAAAATTTTGTTAGTTGTAAATCGCTAACATTAACATGTTATAACATTATTTTAACATTACAATGTTTTACAACTCTTTTAATATGCCAACAACATTTTTTTGGTGGATTTGAATTGGTTACATTTGATGTAATAACAAAATATTAAATCCAAGTAGTGTGATAATTTTTTCTTCTTTTTAGTTTCTTAGACATTCAAAATAGTTTACGTCAAGAAATTATTTTAATAAATAATGTTATATCACTCTTATAACATGTAAAAAGTTAAAATTACGTTTGAACCCACATGAAATCACATATACCCGCAACCCGCCCCGCTCCACATTAATTTAAAAAGAACCCACTTCAACCCGTCCAGCACAACCTTAAACCCGCCCCGCCCCACGTAGCCTTAAACCCACCCCGCCCCGCATCCGCCCCGCCCCATTGCCATCCCTATTCAATGGACATGATCTTCTTTCTGTTTTTTCAGATTCTGGTATGTGTTACAAATTTTAATTTGTGAATTAATTTATGTTCTTCTGTTATTCACTAGTTCATTAAACTTTGATAACTTCGTGTTTTCACAAGTTTGTTGGAATCAGTAGATTCTTTGAACACAGATTAACAATAATTCTTCTTTAAGAAAAATATTTTTGTATATTTTTTGTAATCTATTTCTGATTCTAGTTTCTCTACTATTTTTAATTTTTCAGTTATAAAAATGTTCTTAAACTTTGTTGTCTTACAAAGTTCTTCAAAATTTTGTTCTAAGTATGTTAGGAAACAAGATGAACAACATTAAGACACTTATAGTCAGGGGCGGACCCATGTTGGGTCCAGGGTGTTCACCTGAACACCCTCGGCAAAAAAAAATACACGATATATATAAGCTAATTTTCTATATTTCTGTAGATGCATATATTTTGAACTCCCTTAATAACAAATAAAAATAAATGGCTCAATGGTAAGACCTTTGAATATTAAATTGCACGCCTAGGTTCAAATCCTTGCTTCAACATTTATTTATTTTTCTTTATAGTTTCAGTTTATTTTTGTTCAAGAAAACCAGTTCTGTTTTTTAAGCATTTTTTATTTTAAAACGTGCCAAAAGTGTGATTTTAAACCCAAAAAAATTCAAAGGCCCATTTCGAAAGACTTTTCGAACCTCTTGAACGAAAATCCTGGGTCCGCCACTGTTTATAGTATATTGTCCACGCTCATATCTCTAGTCGAGTCCCACATTGATAAGGGAGGTGGAATTTCACTTCTTTAGTATGGTACGTCTTAAGTAATTATTACTGCATGAGCTAGTTTTTGAGGTTAAGTTAAAACGAACGAGAATTGACTATCCAAGACTCCAATGAATAACTCAATAGTAAGTGTTGACACAATACACAATAACTTGGTACTACAACTTTGGGATAAACTGCATAAAATCTAAAAGAAATTTGATGCAAAAGCAGTGAATGCAACAATGAATATCCAAGTAGCTGTGAGTTCCACAATGCTTCCATTAGATGTGCCACCACCACTGGCCTTTGACCCTGTTCCTGCTTTTTTTCCATGGATTAATTAAAATGGTCAGTGCCTGAATAAAAAATTTCAAAGTGTGGAAATGAAATCCAGTTAGCGTTTTGTAGATTTTAAAAATTTATCTTCAAATAACTGTGTGACCATGAAATTTAATTAGATTTTGAAATGTACCCAATTTTTCAAGTTTCAACTTCAAAATCTATGATCAAACGGGAGCTAACCTAAAGGAATGTCGGTTGATCCTTTAGAAGGGTCCGCTGGAGGACTATCAGCAGGCGAAGCTGCTGGTCCATTTGCACCGGCTGTCAAGTAGAAAAGTAGTGATGTCATAGCGATGTTGAAGATTTAAGTGGATTTAACTTGTATACATCGACAACTTAAATGTAGTTTTTACTAATAAGGTGACTAGTTCCACTTATTATAGCCTGTTTTAGTTATCTTTTGAATGACGTAATAGTGTAAAAGTATTCTTTTGTAAGCATATATATCCATACCGTTGCAGCGGCTAACAGGAGGAGTTTGTACATTGCATGCACTAGGAAGTGCAATAGCCTGAGTTTGGTTAATAGAAACACCAAAAGAGGAGCCACCACCATTTAGAACAGAGCAAAGGCATCGTGGCTGTGATGCAACAACCCTTGATAGCTGTAAGCAACAAGATGTCGAGGGAGTTGTTGTGTTTCCAGTAACATAATTTAGACACGGAGACAAGCTCACTAGTGCAGTGGTGCAACCTGATTGTGCTCTGACTCCATCCAATTGCATGAACACGAGCACCAAAGTCAGAGTTAGACCAATCTCAATTCTTTTTGAATCCATCTAGTGAATGCTAGCTGGCAAGTTGATCAAAGGTGTGGAACTATAGCATTAGTGTACTTTGAATTTATAATGGAACTAGGGAACAAGAGACAACGTTTACGTTGTTGATATTTTAGCTGACCAACTTTAACAAATTGAGGTACTATAACTTTTCATAGTCGATATCAATAACTAGTTGAAGACAATTGAAGAAAGTTTGGTTGTGTTCAAATGATGTGGGACCTGGGAGTAGTATAAAATATGGAACAGCTAGTCTTGGTTGCAACAAGAAAAGAGATGTGGCAATCAAAAAAATATATGTTCCATTTTGTAGTTGGTCAGGTAATAAATAGGTGGTCTAATTGATACAGAAAGATTGCAGATTATCAATTTATGGTAAAAATTTACTCGTATTCAATGTTCAAGTCAATAGATGAATATCATCTGCAGATTATTAACCATGATTATTAATATGTATTTGCCCCTTATTAAACTAATTAACTATAGTATCATGTAAATATCAAGTGCGGATAAATGTATACAACTTCAATGGAAGTGTCAATGATCGTGGTTGTTAGTTTTCTTTGTCCTTTTTGCCTTTCTTTTGCAATAATAAAAATCTCGAGTTTTTTTTGATACTTTCACTTAAAAGTAATCTTACAACCGGAAAAGACATCTAATATTCTTACACTTAATTTTTGTGCAATGATTGACATGGTTGTTTTGCGACAATACAGCAACTATACATTTAGTCTCTAATCCCATATTTCATGAGAGAACAAACCATATCGAGACTTTGTTCAAGAGAAGCTCAAACTTGACCTCATTCTTCCTCAGTTCATCACTACATCTTCCCAACTAACAGATGTGGTCTTCCACCTACATCCTCACTGTTATAGATCTATAAGTATCTCAAGTTAAACTATTAATAGATCATTCCACGCTCGTGTTAGAACTAACATCCACAAACAAAAAACCGCTATTCAATTCATATAAGCAAGTTTTAAACTTGATTGCTTATGTTATACAATGTCTGTATTTTACTATATCTTTAATATAAACTTAAGTAACCTTAAATAAGAGGTTAATCCTTGTACATAGAGAACCACCTTGGTAAATTGAAATGGACCAAGGTAAATCTTAATAGTTTAGTTGATTAATCATCTGAATTTTTACATTGTTCGTGAGAGTTCGATTCTCCATAATCCACTGTCAAATTAGGTTTTAGGCTTAACTCACACTCCAAAAGCTAGCTCAAAAGGAAGGAGGATTGTTCAAGCCTTATAAGGAGTCCACCCATCTCATTAGTCATCGATGTGAGACTTTTGTCATTTTTTAACACTTTCACTGTGGCCGTTCGACTCACCTAAGGAGCAAAAAGAGTGAAAGCTCCTACAGAGAGGTAAAGGAAAAACATAGTTCGTTTACGATTGATTAAAGAGATAATTATTTCAAAACAAATGATGGTACACAAGCTCTCCAAGCATAAATCAAAAAAGAAATAGCTACTAAATTGCAACAAATCACACTAGACCCAAAAAAAAGGGTGACATAAACAACAACAATGTTTCAATAGCAAAAAAAATGAGTCTCCTTGAGCTAGAAAGAGACAGAAAATTGAACTCCAATCAAGCTAAGCCAAAACACTTGATACAATGAAGAGTACAAATCCCATTAAAGTAAAAGAAATTTTGATGTTGCTGCTGCTTCCTGCATTTGATGATCCATTTCTTGAAGTATCTGTCTTGGACCCTGTTGAACCTGCAAATATATTAGCATAAGATATTACTTATATATAACATCACATAAATAGATAAAAATTAATTCTTTTTCTGTTTTCGTCCTTTTTGTTTTCGCGGGAATTACCTGATCCTGATGGAGTTGCTGGGATTTCTGGTGTTTCATCAGATGAACCAGTTGGAGCAGGGGAACCTGACGGTGAACTTGCTGGAACTGAAGCACTTGGTCCATTTGCTGCTGCTTTTTGCAAATGCAAAAACAAATAAATAGAGAGTTATTACTTATTAGATGAGTTTAACTTCTAATAGTAACTCGCCTGATTCTTTTTCTTAGAACCTCTGTCTGCTCTGATATCAAGAAAAGTATGTGACCATTTCGTTTAAAGCTATTAGAAAAAACACTGAATGATGCATCCATTCCAATTAAATACATTTTTTTTTTCATTCTTTCGACGTTCAATCATGTTCTAGAAATCCTAGATTCCGCATCTAGTACTCTGACAATTTAGCGTAAAAGATTAAAGATTGAAACTTTACCATTGCATCGACTAAGTGGAGGAGTTTGTACATTACAAGCAGCAGGTAAGGCTAGAGCAAGAGTTTGATTTATAGCAATTCCAAGACCAGAACCACCTCCATTAACCAAAGAGCAAAGGCATTGAGGATTGGATTGAACAACACTAGACAGGGCTGTACAGCAAGTTGAAGATGGAGTGGATGAATTTCCAGTAACATAATTCATACATGGTGCTAATCCAACTAATGTAGTCATACAATTTGATTGAGCTTCACCCTTATTCCAAAATAGGGCAATTATAACTATGATTAGAGATAGAATATTCATGACTTTGGATGCCATTTTCTTTAAGTTTAGAGAAGTTTGAGTTTGTTGGTTGAGAATTTACAAGTTTTGAGTGCTGAAGGAGAAAAAAAGTTGTGATTTAAATACATAAAGTCTATGCACTAAACAACAAGAAATGATAGGTAGTTTGGTTGGCCAACTCAAACTAATAAGGAAAAAAAATGTATAATTTCATAACTAAACACTTTAATAGAAAATTAGACTTGGTTTGTAACATTGACAAGTGTAACTTAAGTAGGGTATTGGGTTATATGGTCTAGATTACTCCTCTCAACATAATGCCTAGTTCTTATGTTTGTTTGTATTTTTTGTTTGATCTTCTTAAATTGTAGGCTAAAAAATTTTAAAACAAGAAAAAATAACAATAATACCTTAGTCAGCAATCAAAGATGTGGTGCAGTGGATAAAACTGTTTCTTTTTAAATAGAGTTCTCAAGTTAGACCTCTAGATAATGAAAATCCTTACTATACAGTGTTTTCAATGTGGTCCTACGCGGTATGAATTTGAATGAAATATTAAAAAACAAAAAAGTAACTTAGGGAATCTATTAAAACATCTTATATTAATATTACAAAAAAAAGTATTTTTTAAAAAAACTATAGGTGTTCTACATTTTCTATTGGCAGATAAATTCAAAACAAGCAAAATAAGGGAAACCATTTTTGGTCTTACAAAATCATAAGAGCAATGTGAATCTTTGTTGCTTGAATTTTTTATAAACGTCGATTGGTGCGTGTTTGGTTGCAGTACACAGGGTTTTGAGGGTCCGATTCTTCGTTTATCAAGGATCGATTATAATATGACCTGTATAGTCTTGATCTTGATCTCGAATAGGTCTTTTTTCTAAATGTATTGCATTTATTAAAAATTCACCGTAAAGCAAAAACACATTTTTGAAGTGTGTGCAAATTAAAGATGTGAACCAAATAAAAGTCCAATATGAGGTTCTAGATTGGAAGATTGAAATTTGAAGATACTATAAGCAGTATAACTGTCCTACCTAACTTGGACACCAAATCTTTTTATTAACATCAAAAAATGGTAAAGCCAACTTTTAGACTAAGAGTCAAAGAGGTTTAACTCCAAGCCACATTTTTCAAATCTACCATTTACTCCTCCAACTGAAATTTTTCCAAACAATGTAAATATAAACCATAAAATCATTACCAATTATGCATTCACATCAACATTTGAAAAATTAACCTCATTCAAATCACATAAAAGAAGAGATCAAACAGATGGAAAATTTGAAAGTTTCTAAATCAGTACATGACATTATTTTGCTAACTCTTGTGCTAAGTTTTTCAACATTCAAAGTTGTAAATTGTCAAATAAACACAGCATGTACAAGTTCAATAATTAGTACTTTCACTCCTTGTTTAAATTACCTTACTGGAAGCAGTGGAAATGGCTCTTCACCAACTGAAGATTGTTGCAATTCACTCAAATCATCAATGAGTGATAGCATTGATTGTATATGTCTTATTGTTACTGGGAATGTTCCTGTCTCGATACCGTTTATTCGTACTCTGGCACTTTCACTTCCTAAAGCTTGTAATAGTGGTGTCCCCGTCCAGTGCAGTGGTAAGTACTTATTCATGGATTCGTGCTTTCTGGTATATTATGTTTTAATTATGAACAAATTTTCTCAATTTTTTTTTCATTTGTTTACTTTTGCAGCTTCTGGAGTTCCTCTTCCATCTCCAGGTACATTAAAGCTTTCAATGCATGCAATTGAACCTATTAGTATCAACTAAGTTTCAATCTCAAATTATTATTTATTCTGTTTCAATGATGTGACATTCTATTCGTTTTAGTCTGTCTTAAAATGACTGTGGATCACGCATTTCTATAGTTAGAAACAAACTTTAAAATTCTATTTTTACCCTTAATGAAATAATTTATAGTCACAAGACGAATTAACCCAAATGAGGGTAACCAATATAATGTTGCAAATTCTCTCTTTACTTCATTGAAATAAGTTCTTTTTTTTTCTCTTTCAATTAACAAGAGAAACTTGCTATTTAATTTAACATGGCAGGTCCGGCTTTGTTCGCGCCACCACCTGCTCCTGTTCCTGTTCCTCCTCCTCACCATCACCACCATCACGTTCCTGCTCATCCTCCTCACCACCAACGTGCTGCTGCTTTTCCTCCTTCTCTTGCTCCTCATGGTTCACGAGGTAATTCTGACCAACTATATTCATATTAGGGGGACAAAAAGGCATGATATACCCTCAATTTTGCCATTTTGGTAATGATAAGGGTATATGTGAGTCACTTATGTAACGAAACAAAAGAGGAGTATATATGCCAGACTCTTTTTTCTTCATCTTAAAATGATGAAATTCATGCAGACCTAACAAAAGAAATTAAGAATTCTACACAATTGAGCACAAATAGATTAGAACATACTATTTAGATGACTTATATATATTTAATAAGGGTAATTTGGTCATTTACATTCCTTAATTCTTATGTCGAAGTCAATAGTGGTCGGACAGAAGGAATAATTAGAATACAACTTTAGTCATGCTAATATGTTTTAACTTTTACACAGTTTTAATTTGTTACTGAATTGGCACAACTTAATTGTTTACTTCAGTTGGCAAAGCATCAGCAGAACCAACACCAGAAGTTGATCCACCATCTATAGAAGATGATGAACCAACCATTGAAAAACCGACGACGACAGCGGCATCTCCACCAAAACCTTCCTTACTACCAAAGACGACGCTTCAAAAACCCCAAAACACTTCAGCATCTTCTTATATTTCTTCATTCTCATCCCCTTTTATGCTAATGCTTGTTGCACTTGTAACTTTATTTGTTGACAAATCATTAATATTGTTTTAGTTAGTGTCCGATTCCACTATTGTAATTTTTGTATTACAAAGGTTATGTCATGCACTAAAAATACGTAAGCTACTGCAGCCATCAAAGGAAATTTGTCATGTTTAGACTTTTGATTTACATCATAATTTTTTATTACACAAGTTTTCTATGATTACGGAGATTTTGATTATTGTAGTAAATATTTTGCTATAGACTATTTTTGGTTAATTTAACTTTCAAAATATTTTCCAACCAAATATTGTTGTGATTCATGATGTCTCGTTTGTTAGGGATGATAGTCCATCACTAGATCTAATTTTTAGGAGATTCTATCTTGTCATATGAGAGAAATCAATTGTTGATGTTTAACGAAATTTTGAATTGTTTAAAATAGTGTATAGAATTGTATATTATTGTACATGAGCATATACCTTTTACAAATTTTGTATAATATTGTATATTGAATATATATTATTGTATTTCTGACCAACTCAATTGGAGTAAATATAATACACAAAAAGAAAAGAAAGCCGTAAAATCATTAATAGTCAAAAAGTTTCCAACAGCCAAACTGCCAAAGGATTATCATAACTAATTAAGAAGAATCTGCCAATTATTAATAGGAATAATAACCAAATATATGTTCAGTTTAAAAGAAAAGTAAGGTTAGAAAATAGTCAATGTTATTTAAGGAAAGAAATATCAAAATTATGGCAAGACCATAATTGCTAATTAAATGTAGGAATATTTCATGGATATAAACCTTATTTTGAGATATTTAACAATATTTTTCCATGTTATAGTATAACCAGTAAGGGGTCGGAATTATATTCATTTGAAAATCACATCAAGACAATGAAGAATTTGAAAACAAGATATAACAATCATATAAGGTAGCAATTAACAAATTATCTTTTAGAATCTAATTATATATTTTAAATTATTTTCAAAATTTAATCATTAAGAATTTGATTTTATCTCACTCTATTAGCTATTTTAGAAGCTAGAAAATCACACTCTTTGTTAGCTTGATCATTCAAAGAGCAAAGAAATACATACACTCTACCTAAGACTATACATTCATAATTATATTATCTCTAGAAAGAATAATGGCAAAGCTTTTGACTTGTGTCCTTATCGTTGTTGCTCTATTTTTTGGTACTAAAAAATCTTTAGTTTATTTCTTTACAATTCTAACATCGATCAATGCGCGCTATTGTTAGTTTCTGATTACTAATTTTATGCCTGTTGAATCATTAAAATACTCATATCGGATGAAATATATATCTTTAAGAAAAGTGTCTTTTGACACGCCTCAATTTATGAGAATTTCATATATAAGTACTTGCGATAAAGTATATTTGTCTGAGATTTCCAACCATGAATACTCATTCTTTGACTCTTTTTGTTAATTTGCAGTTGGAACAATGATTCCATCAGTTGAATCAAAAACTTGCTACCAAATACATCCAGAAATATTGTGTGACCATGGCAAAGTTGAGCCAAAATGTTTGCCATTTTGCAAGAAAAAATTTGGACCAAGAGGTGGTGGTCAATGCATTGATCAAATTGGGTTTGAAGGTCCATTTTGTGCTTGTGATTATCCTTGCTAGTCACACTTTTCTATTTTCTTTATATCTTTTTAAACTTTTAGTATTTCTACATGGAATTTTGGATATCAAAATAATAATGTACTTCATATTTTGGGGTTTGGTTAATCCTAATTTCCATTATAGCGTCCCCTTCTTTTGTTCATTTCAGTTTAAATTTTCATTTTCAGTTATTAAGTGAAAAAGTAAATGTAAAAAACGCTCGTACTTTGTTTGGATCATTATTACCCATTGTTTCATAATGTATTGTATTGTACTGTATTGTATGATAGATACAATGTTTGGTTAGACTGTATTATTTATTGTGTTTAATAATATTTTAATTGTATGGTTTGACTATATCGTATTGTAGTAATTTGTAAGTTTACTAAAATATCCTTAAGGTAAGAGGTTTGACTAGATCGATTTAAATAATTAAGGTAAAGGGTAAAATAGATTTTGAAATATTATATAAAGATATATTGAAAAAAAAAATTAAGTAACAATTGAAACACACCAAATTAGTTGTTCCCTAGGGATTTTCATTGTTAGGTAACAACTAAATTTAACAATACAGTACAATACATTTTAACTAACAATCAAATCAAACATTGTAGGTATAGTAATAAAACAATATAATACAACAATGATACCAACATAATGTTAATATATCATGAAATAAAGTCTCATAGTCGTAAATGCCGAATAAACTAATATATATTTAGGATATAGTGTCATAAATATTGTTGTTCATCTTGTATTTCAAACATACTTAGAACAAAATTTTGTACATCTTTGTAAGACAATAAAGTTTAAAAACATTTTTACAACTAGAAAATTAAAACTAGTAGCGAAACTAAAATCTGAAACATATTTAAAAAAATATATGAAATATTTTTCTTAAAGAAGAATTGTTGTTAATATGTGTCTAAAGAATCTTACTGATTCCAAAAAACTTTGCAGAAACACGAAGTTACCAAGTTTAATGAACTAATGAAGAACAAAAAAAATAGAAGAACTGAAATTAATTCACAAATCTAAAATTTGTAAAATACGTACCATAATCTGGAAAAATTTTAATAGGAAAAAGATCAAGTCCACTGAACTCACAGTGTCCCCTTAAGGAAATTATTCCCCTCTAGTATCCGAAGTTTGATTTGGAATATGACCTCCCAGGGTAAAATGATCTCAATCACCAGAGTATAGATACCAAAAACTCCGGTGTCAGCGAATCACTCAACCGCAGTAAAGTGCACTTCGAATACTAGATTTAGTAGTTGAAGAAGAAGTCCATAAATTCTATATTAAAATGAGAGAAAATCCCTTAATTTATAGAAAAACAAAGGGCAGTGCGAAAAGATTCTTATTGTGCCTTACCGAAAAAGTCACAAACCTTTGGAAAAGTCACAATCTTTCAGAAAGGTCGTCACCTTTCATAAAATCACAACTTTCCATAAATACAAAGATATTCAAAATTTTGTTCAAAGTATGTTTAAAATACAAGATGAACAACAATTACAAGAGTCTCTAAAATACAAATACAATATATTAAAATAATCTCAATACTAAATCTGCATAAAAAATGCAACCAAGTGTAATATGAATACGAGTATCAATGTATTCTCAATAACGAGGATTAGTCTATGAAAACACTTGCGTTATTAATTAAACAAATCTAAGTCTTCATAGTGAAACAATGGAATGAGTATAAAACAATTCAACAAATCAAGTAAAATACTAATCAAACAATATATAATACTTTTTAATCTATCGACACAAAAGAAAAGTTAACTACAATGAGTTAAAAAAAGAAACAGAAAAATAATTAAACTTCTAATACAGAGTATCATAAGAAGAAATTAAAGCCTCTGCATATGTTCGATCAATCAAAAGTGAAACTTGAGTCCCAGCAATTCCGAATTCTTTCAATTTCCGTTTGGATTTGATTATTTCATCACCAAATTCATTCAATTCTCGAGTCTTCGAATCATAAATCACCACAAATCCATTTTTATCGCTCCTGAAAAACAAAAAATCTTTAGTATTACCTTTACCCTTTTTTAGAAAAACAGAACCTGGTTCTTCGACTCTTAACATTTTTTTCCACGACTCATTCTTCTTATTCATACTGGAAACTTCCAGATAGTCTATCTTATTCCAAGAAGGATTAGAAGGTTTAGCTCTGAAAGGTAACGCAAATTTAGCGAGATAAATTCGTTCTCCTAGAGAAAACGGTGTTGTATTTGGACCCCGGGAGATTGATGCTGATTCACTGAGGTTCTCCGGGTTCCAGAAAAGGATTTTGTCAGGCAATGGTACAACTAGAAGAAAAACTCCATTAATGTTAGAATTGATGAATTTTATGGTCAATTGATGACTGATTAGGGAAGGAGGATCAATAATCGTGTCGTCAATCGAGTAGTCTCGTTCCGTTTTCAAGGCCTTCATGATTTGGTTCAGGTAATAATAGTGCTTCGTGAATTGATCATCTTCAATCAGAGAATGCCATGATTTGCAAGCGGATTTGAACCTTACAAGTGATTTCCTAGGAAGATTTAGGAGTATATTAATGGTGATATCAGTAGGGAAGTTATTGGCATTAGCCATTGATGAATTTTCGGAGACTGTTTGGAAGGTTTAGGGTTTAATATAAGGGGAGAAATTCCAGATTAAAACAAGGCATAATACATAAATATGTATTTTAATTAGTATAACTTACATAAATATCATAGTGTAAAACCTAAATTACCTTCTATTCCTATTATTTTTATAATTACATAAATCCCATATTTTTTAGACATTTCAATTAAGGATCCGGATACATTACATTATGTATCAATCTGTTGCACTTATTAAGGAAAAAAAAGCTGTAATAAAATTAATTTAAAATCTCATAGTATCCATTTGTTCCACTAATTAAGGGGGAAAACTGAAAATTAAATTAAGATTCCACAAATTACGTTATTCCATTCCAAATTATTATCAAGAAATCAAAATCCTATAGTGTAACAATCCAAAAAAATCAAAAAATTAAATTTCTTCTTCTTGTTCATCGTTCTCTCTGTTTCATAAAAAAGTTTGTCGAAATTTTGAAAAGCGGGATGAGTTATGGATTGTATGGAATTGTTGTTGGACAAACGATTTCTTTTGTAAATCTTCAAGTTCATTGAATATCTTTTCGCTTTTTTATTCAAGATTATCGAAAATTTTGAGATTCTAAATTCTTCTCCAGTCATTGAAGAATCCTTTCCATTTTCATTCAAAATTGACAAAAATTTTGAATTTCAAAATTATTCTCCTAGTTCATTGAAGATTCTTTCAATTTTGATTAAAAATTATCAAATTTTTTGAGAAGATACATCATGAAGATCCTTTCAATTTAAATTGATAAGTGTTGTAATACTACTAGGTACACTAAATAAGAAAGTGTTGCCCATAAAATTTTAGGTTTGAGATCAATACATTATTATTTTGCAATTGTTATGTTACACATACATTTAGTATAAATTGAAATTTACGTATCATAACTAAAAAATTAGTGCATGATATATTATTATTTATGTATGTTCTTTTGTTTGAGATCATGAAGATCCTTTCGATTGAATTGATAAATATTATATTTTTACTAGATATATTAAATGAGTAAGTGTTACCCATAAGATTTTAAGTTTGAGATCGATAGATTATTGTTTGGTAATTGTTATGTATAAGATATATCTAGTATAAATTTGAAGACTTAAATTTTTTTTAAAAATAAATTATAGTAATTGTTTGAGATCGATACATTATTATTTGGTCATTGTTATGTATCAGATACATTTAGTATAAATTTGAATTTACGTATCATAACTAAAATAAGCGCTGATACATGAATGGTTAAGTAAGATACAATACATTTTATACATGATACATTAATCTGATGCGTGAGATACATTAATCTAATGCGTTGATGCATTAATTTAATGCGCAAAAAATAGGGATTTTGAAAATTTGTAAAACAATAGATTTAAAGCTCGAGCATGTGTCCTTCCTCGATTTCTTCGCTCACAAATGTATCACGAATATAATTTAATATTGTGTACGGAAATATATTCTTCTAAATTTGAATAACCCTAGAAGATACATAGTAACACTTGATACATGATAAAATGATACATCTGGTAGAGACTACTTATTTTCATTTCATAATGTAGTTTCACTAGCAAAAGAGGATCGCCTAAAACTGATTTTTTTTGCAGGATAAATACATCATCTCTTTTACCTTTCCCTTATGTATATTGTGAAGGTGAAAATGGAGGAGAATCCGGTAATTCTTTGGGGAAAAAATTGTAAAACGAAAACTTGAGTTTTTTTGAAAAAAATTGTGGAGAGATATTACTGAAAATAGAGAAAATTAAATCTGAAAATTGAAAATGAAGGAAGTAAAGATTGAGGGAGTGAAAATAGGAAGAGATAGAGTGAAAATAGGAAGAGGTTGAGGGAGTGAAATAAGGAGTAAAAATAGAAAGAAAAACGTGTATAACTTTATGTATCTGGAACAATGGGTTTGAAAGGAAAAAGAGGGATCTTAGAAATATTTTTAAATGATAGGGAATAATAGAAATTATGAAAAATAAAGATGTGTATATAAGTAATTTATCCTTTTAAGTATATTCATATTTTTCAAATTTAAATATTTACAAGTAGACACTTAAACTTATATAAAATTGAAGAAGTAAACACACGTGTCTTTTTACATTTCACATACAATTAAAATGTATATTCATATTAGATAATTTACTCACACTTCGCACGGGCATGAAATAATCTTTCTAAACTTTTTAACAACCTTTCCAATAATCGATTATTATTATAAAAAAACAAAAAAGAGTGTAAATTTTAATAGGTTTCAAGAACATTTCAACATAAATTAAATAATTTGAATGTAAATAGATAGTAAATATATAGTGAATGATTAAACATATCTTGATAGCTAATCATTTTTATCTTTTACATAATTTATCATAATATTATGTTTAGAATCATCAATATTGGTTAGGCTCGTTGGGCCGATCTGGCCTAACCCGAGATTTAATAGGGTCGGGCTAAGATTTTTGGAGACCATTTAAGAAAAGAGCTTTTTAGCGCGACCCGAATAAACCTGTTGATTTTTGGGGCTGGAGAAATATAGGTAGGGCCAGCCCGTGGGCCAATAAAAATTAATTAAAAAATATAATATAATATAATATTAAAATTTAAAATTAAAGAGAGTCCAAACTCAAAAGAATTAGGTTAATATTTCTATTTAGATATTTATACTTTTTCTTGGAAAAAAACTTAATAAATACTATAAAGATAATTTTATGGGATAATTTCAGAGACCTCCTCCAAGTTTCGCTCTATAACACTGATCTCCCCTGTGGTTTACGATATTACGTCTACCTCCCTTATTTTCATTTACTTGTAATCATTCTTTAGATCTATTTAAAATAAATATAAATTAATTTAGATTTGACAATTTTACTCTTTTTATATTAATTTCTTCATATTAATGTATATTATATAAAATAACTTATTTATCAAATATTTTAAAAATTAATCAGCACAAATACATATTCTTTTTTAATCAAACAAAGATCAAAATCTTCACTTGACCTGATTCACCATTTTCACAAAATATTAACTTTTAATATCCATTTCACCTTTATCAATTCACGTAGATTTTTTTTCTACAATAACCCATCATTTTACAGCAACAATTTATTCAACTAGAAGATAAAAATAAACTCCTCAAGAGAGAAATTTGATAAGAACGATCAGATTTTGTTCTAGTTAAACATTTTGACGAGTGAAGAAGTAACATGATCCAACAAATAGAGATAAATCGTTGAAAATTAGATCTAAACTTGCATATATAAGGGTAAAATTGTCAAATCTATATTGATTTATATTTATTTTAAATAGATTCAAAGAATGGTTACACGAAAATAAAAATAAGGGAGGTAAACGTAATATTGTAAACACAAGGGAGGTGAGTGTTATAGAGCGAAACCTGGAGAGAGGTCTCTGAAATTATCCCTAATTTTGTTTGTAGATTTGATTAACAAGTAGTAACATTAGCATCATATCATATTGTTTTGTCGATATTTATGATAGTATTTTTAAACTATAATTTATAATTTAATTTAATAATTCAAAAAATATAATTTTTTAAAAGGTGGATTGGCCCGACAAGCCTATAGCCCACGTACATGTGCGTTGGGCCGGTCATTTTCGGGCCCACGTCAAAAATAGGCTAGCCCGGCCTGGCTCGTAAACTGTCAGTCTGTATGGGTTAGCTCTGATGGGGTGAGCTAGCCCATATTGACAGCTCTAATTATGTTTGATGATATAATTGTCTTGTTAAAACTGAGTGATACTTTTATGTAGCGATTAAGCATCATTTTCTCTATTATTTTGTACATGAAAAATACAGAATATGATAATTTTATTGTTAGAGTAACTCTCTGTGAGAAAGAAATTATGTGAAAATTTTTTATAATCAATATCAGTTATAAATAAATTAAGGCCGTTAAAAATGAAAACCACAACATCATAAATAAATTTTCTTAGAGACAATCTACTTGTCTGAAGTCAAACGAAGGAGATAAATAAATTTGAAATTGTCATAGCAAAATAATATTGTTGACCCTTATTCATTACTCATTAAACTGCTGCTCTGAAGGTCCTTCTAGATGTTTCAGCAATATCACTTTATGACTTTTTCAAAAATATGTATGTCTAATTGTTGCATTATATAAAAATACAAGTAGATCAAAACGTTGGAGTCTAGTCTCATGTTAAAGAAATATTCTCGAACATTAAAAAGTTAAATATGAGTCCAATCTAGACAACTCAAAAAAGCTCAACAATGACCTGGTACATGAAGGATAACAAATCTATGTCAATAGACATATTTTTTGTAGCTTAAGATATTACTTTTATTAAGAGCATGTTTTGTTTCATATTCTTCAAATTAAGCTAGTCGAAAATAGTCATAAGTCTGTAACGACCTGTTTAGTCGTTTTGAGCATTAGAGTTATTCTGGGAAAAACTGTCAGGATCGACGGATCCCACGACGGACCGTCATGGGCACGACGGACCGTCGAGGGGGTCTCGTTCCAAAACACTTAGAATTCTGAAATTTGGGTACTGAAATCGACTCTCTGAACTTCGTGACGGAATGGCAGGACGGACCGTCGCAGGCACGACGGACCGTCACAAATCTTTCCACAGAATTAACTCTCTGAACTTTGTGACGGACCTGCAGGACGGACCGTCACAGCCATGACGGACCGTCACAGGTTGCGTAACCCAGACTGGGTCGGATTTCTGTTAAAGTTTGTAAAAGGGCGTTTTGGACTATTCATGCTTATAATTATAAAGTTAGTGGATTAATATTAATAATTCAATTACTTGGGGGTTAAAGGAGATAACCTT
>NC_028645.1:74853728-74856117 GCF_001406875.1 Solanum pennellii
TCGTCTTCAACTCAACCGCAACTCTAGCCAGTCTTCATCAAGCCAGATTTCAGGGTGAGCTATTGCTTCTAGCTTGGACTGGATCTTCCTCTTCATGTCTTGATGCCTTGAGATTCCGGCATGGACTAGCTTTTTACTTATTTTAGCTTCTTAGATACTCTTAGATTAGTAATTTGAGGATAGATGTTCTTGTGGTGATGACTTCCAGGTTTTGGGAATAATAAGTATTGAGTTTTTATAAGTTATTTAATCGATTTTCATTAATGAGTTTAAAGTCTTCCGCATTATAATTTGTTATTTATGGTTGAAATGTTGGGGATTGGATTGGTTGGTTCGCTCACATAGTAGGATAAGTGTGGGTGCCAGTCGCGGCCCGTTTTGGGTCGTGACAAAGTCACACCAAAAATATTTAGAATAGCTGAATGAGAAGGAAAAAAAAGAAAAAAACATTACAAGGACTAAAATTTTGTCCAAGTGAGATCATATACATACAAAACGAAAAATAACAACACAATTTTAAGGAGACAACAAAAGAGCGAGAAAAAACATACATTAAAGGAAGTAATCATGAGATATTCAATGATGATACAAATCATTCTAACTAGAAAAGTTCTCACGTTTTGAAAAAACATACCTCAAAAAATTGACTAACATTTCAATCAACTTTCAATCCTTAAAGTACTCATAATATCCATTGATAAAATTTAGTAAAAATAGATAACAATATAAAAACAAAAAAATATGGGCAGGCAAAGTTATTAATTATGAGGAAATTTTTCTAAAGAAACAAAATTTCATCCTTGTATGTGAAGGAATTACATTGTTGATGAAAAAACTGGAGATTTGTTGGGGCTTTTTTATTGTCAGTCAAACATTTCGATAGAGAAAACTTGCTTAAACACTCAATTAACATTTGTTATTTAATCTGTACTAACAAATACTTATAACAATAATTTTACGAAAACATAAACAACAAAGTTTCAAGCATGTAGTTATAAATAACATTTAATAACATAAACATAAATTAATTACTTTGGAAAAACATATCAGGATTTATAACAATAGAATGAGACAGAATGAAAAAAATCGAGTTCACTGAATGCACAGTGTCCCCTTAAGGAAATTATTCTCCTCTATACCCAAGATTTAAAGGAACAGATCCTCTCACGATAGAACGATTTTATTCATGACCAGTGTATTAAAACAAGAACAATGATGTCAGCGAGTCATTCGAATAAGCAAAATACATAAATATTTAATTGTCTAGAAGAAGAAGAAGCTAAATATTTTTCGTTGGTTTTTAAAAAAGAGGAAATTCCTCTATTTATAAACACCAAAAGGTAGTTTGAACAAATATTTATCGTGTCTTATCAGAAAGGTCACAACTCTTTAGGAAAGTCACAACCCTTCGGAAATATCACAACTCTTCATAAAAGTTACAACTTCTCATAAAAGTCGCAACTCTTCGTGAAAGGGGAATGCTAGTTTTGGAAAGAAAATAAATTAACAGGAAATGTTGGTTTGTGGATGTGTCACATAGGCGGGCCTAGGGTTTTCTTTATATATATATCCTATAGTTTTAATATGAAATTACAATCTATCCCTACTAATAAGTTTCTGATTACAATCCTCCCTTAAAAATTAAAAAAAAACGGATACAATAATTGAAGCTTGGATACATTAATATGTAGTTCATATACATTAAATATTGTCTCGGACACATTAATATATAACTCAGATACATTAAAAACTAGCTCGAATACATTAAAAACTAGCTCTGATACATTAATATGTAGCTAAGATACATTAAAAATTAGCTCAGATACATTAAATACTGACTCAAATACATTAATATGCAGCTCGAATAATTAAAAAAATAAGACATTTTTAAAATTTTTAAAAATAATAAGGGATAATAGAAATAAGTAAATCAAAAGATATGTATTTATGTAATTTATCCTCTTTTAGTTAAGTTTCAAAAAAAAAAATTCTCAACCCACATACCCACCCTTTCCGACAAGTTTCTTTCAAAAAGTATTTTGTACCCGCACAACCTCGCCTCATAAAAGCCATAATTTGCCATGCTATGCAAATACTATTACATGTCCCGCCCCACTACTATCCCTATTGGTGTAGCGCTCTATAGAATGAACAAACAAAATGTCAAAAATCAATTGACATTCACTTTCTTCACTATCCAAAAGCCAAGTCTATTGTATTAGTAGCATTGCTAAAGTAAGATTGTAGCGATACGAGTTTTTACGTGATACTCTATTTGAGAGTGAGACACATTAAATAAAGGAGGTTCGCTCGTCGAGTCAGTTTATTGTTCCACGAGAAACCTTAATAATACCAATCTTTTATATATATATATATATATATATATATA
>NC_028645.1:74856735-74881479 GCF_001406875.1 Solanum pennellii
TATATATATATATAGAAATTGAACTTTAACGCAATAAACTCAAGGAAGACACGAACATTTAAATATAAAAAAATCAATTTATTTTTATTTAATTCTGAGCATTATACAATGGTAAGTGCAAAATGAAATTGATGAATGATTTAATTAAAAATAAATTCCACGATTTTATTATTCTTTGTCCCCTATCTCCTTTTAGGGTGATTCCCTACATTCTTGGTCCAGCTCAAGACGTGAGGCTCTCAAATTCACCTGTTAAAAATACAACACAAAAAGTTACAAAATTTTAAAACATAAATAAATAGTTTGAATACAAGTGGACAAATTATTATTATTAATAATAATAATAATAATAATAAATGCTCCTCCATTACCAAATATTACCTACACTAATTCTGATAAATTAAATTTATTTGAAATATTTGTAGTTTAAAACTAATGATTTCATATAACAATAAAGGTGCATAAAAATCTTAAAAGACTAATAACACGAACAATCGAGACAGTAAAAAGGAAAATTTACTGAAATATACATCTTTTTTTTTCTTCTTATTTTCAATATTTCCTTCCTATTTCTAAAAATCTCTTATTTCTCTCCTAATATATTTAATGTATTAAAGCTACATATTAATGTATCTGAGTCAGTATTTAATTTATCCGAGCTAGTTTTTAATGAATCTGAATACATATTATTTATCCGAGCTAGTTTTTAATGTATCCGAGCTACATATATTCGATTGATATTAAAATGTATCCGAGATACTCTTTAAATGTATCTAAAAGCTATGAATTTTAAGAAATTATTGTAATTAGAAAAAAATAAAAATAAAATGTAATTTACACTTTATACATGAAATTTATGTAAATTATAGGGGTACCTTTGAGCGCCTTGTAACCGCAATCGGTTTCACATCTCAATGCACAATAAGTGGAGCCATGACCATTGGAAGTGCAATCCTTTTGACAATTTTCGTTGCAGCTATCGAAAGTTACAGCCTCGGAAACGTGAACAACTGATAATGCAATCATGCACATTAAAAATACTGATACAAGCTTATTTGCCTCCATTTTTTTCAAGAAGGCTAATGTTTTTAATTTTTTTGTTGATAGATTTTGCTTTGCTTTTTTTTTTTTTTTTCTATTTGATTTCCTTTGTTTTATTACTTGGGACGATTTGTTGAGCATATTGAGATTGAATATTTATAGGAATTTTCAACCATTTAAATCGAAGGACATACCTTAAAGTAAGGATTTTTTTGTGGATTTCCTTGGATTTGGGAAACTAGCATTTTTTAAATTAAAGAGTCATGAGAATTGTGTTCCATAAATTAAATTAGAAAAAGCAACATTTCGTACAATATTTTTTGGTCACAAATTAAATATTCCATTCCATCCATATGTTCAATAATAGTTGGCAACAATTGACTTGGCACACCGTACACTCCTATCAAATATTACTTTTGATACAATGAATATTATTATGACGAGAAGTGACTTTAATTTCTTTTAACACTAGATGACTTATTGAGACAGATAAAACGATAAGTGTTTTTTGCAAAATATATTTTATTTCTACGAAAAATAACTTTAGTTTTTTTTAACTCTAGATGACTCGTTTCATGCTCAACATTGAGCAATTTTCCAACAAGACGAAATTCAATTTTGAGAAAGGTAATTTTCTATAACATTTATTTGTGGAACAAAGTTAAACAATTATATATATGTTTTTGAGCTTACTAGAAAAACAAAAATTATCAGATTGTTTATGTTCATCTTGGTGGACGGTGGTTCAACGAATATAAAAGATGATCAGTTCTACAATTGAATATATTCTAGCATACCAACTTAAATAATAGTAGTTAAAGTCATGACTAATTGGGATATATTTTTTACGTATTTATGTTAATATTTTCTTTAAACATAATTAAAAGAAGAAATATCATTTAAAATGGTGAAGCTATTATCATCAATTACTACACAAGTATACACAAATTGGTATATACATACAAGTTTGAAACAAGATGACATAAATATCATAAAATACATAATTTACATAAATAAAAAAAATCAAATATTATTTTTGAAAAGGGTAATAAGGAGTGGCGATCAATTAAAGCTCACTTTTTCTTGCTGCAGTTATGTCAACATCCTTAGGCTTCACACCATCAGGCAATTTCCAATCAAAATGATAAAACAATTTAGCTAATGGAAGATAAACATTGATCAAACCAAATATAATTCCAGGATACATTTTTCTTTCCGCGCCAAAAGGAAGATACTCAAAATTATTTCCCATGTAATCTATAGAGCTCTGCTCGAATCTCTCAGGCATAAAGCTTTCTGTGTCTAACCAATACTTTGGGTCCCTTCCCATCGCATAAACGTTAACCATGACTCTTGTTTTTAAAGGGATAGTGTAACCATTGATGTTTTCCATGCATTTTCTAGTGATTAAGAGAGGGAATGGAGGATGAAGTCTCAATGTTTCTTTAACAACTTGTTTTATATATTTTAATTCCTCTTATATACTCGTGTCAACCAAGGTGTATGTGGATCAATTCCATTTTTGAATGAAGTCGATTGGAAAAATACGGACTTCTCTACAGAGAATTAAAATTTCGATATGATAGTAGGTTGTCTGGGATTCGAACCCTGCTCAATTACATCCTAATTGAAAGTTTCTTGTCCTTTAAATGCTTTTCTTACTTCTGCTTGGGCCTTTGCTGGTATATTTGGATTTCTCATCATTCCTGTCATGGCCCATGTTGTTATTGTTCCTGAAGTTTCTGTTGGCGCAGTGAACATGTTCTACATTCATTATTTATGAAATATTCATAAAGATCTTTAAATCTGTCATATTGTACCTACTTCAAGTCTTGTCTTTGAGTTTCATCTTCGACGAGCCTCTAAGTAGGGAGCGTTTGTTGTTAGAGTTCTTTTAGTCATAATTTCTTATAGTTTGACTCTAAAAATAGTATTAATGTCAAATAATAGTGGACGGAGAGAGTAATATATATCGTATCTGAAAAAATTCAGAAATTAATATGATATTCACAAAGATTAGATAAAAGATATGACCAAACTCTTCTTGACAACCAAATACTTCATAAAGATCTATAATATCCTCTCATGGAGATTAAATAAATCTCTAGAAGGTCCACATTATCCTAGTCCTCATTCAAGAAATACACTACTAATGACCCTTGAATCTAAAAGAGATCTTATAATAGAAGAGTCAAGGGACCGACAAATTTATTCACTCATTATTTTATCAAAGAAATTATGTTTAATTTCTTCTCACTTTAGTTGCAAACACATTTGATCTAGAATTTTGAAAAATATTTTTTCTAGCAAATTAAAACAAGTTCCTTGAAAGAAAATAAATGAGTTCCCTAATGGAAGTAAGGAAAAGTAGTATTCAACATTAAGTGTGTCATCCCAATCCTCCAATACACCTAATCTTCACCCCTATCCTATAGCCCTGGATCCCATCCCTATAACCCCACAACCCTACCTCTACCTTCACCTCCACCTCTATCTCCCATTGTATTTGATCAAAATATATACATAAAAAATTTTAAGGATAATATTGAACACATGAAAAAATCATTTTATTTTCAATCTTTTCCATGAACACACCCTTAGATTTTTTTTTTTGATTTTTTCAATTATAAGCAAGAGCACTTACAATTGTAATGGCTTTGATGTTGTCATTGGTGATTGGGATTCTAAGTTCCCCACTCTCCATTAATCTTAGTAGAACATCAACTAAATCTTCATCTCCAAATGCATCATTTCCTTTTTTACCACTTGCAATATTCTTCTTGTGCTCATTGATTACATCCTTAACAATAGCATCAACATTTTGGTGAAGTTTCAAGATTCTACTCCTCAATCCACTTAGCACATGAAGGATCTTGATTGACGGGAAAATGTCAGCCACACTAAATCCACTTGCCAATTCCACTAATTCCCTCAATATTTCAATGAATTTCTCTTCATCTTTCAACAATTGATCCCCAAATGCTGCCTTGCAATGTCATCGAACTCTCATACCTTAAGATCGCTCTGTAACGTTTATCGGCTCGCCACGTGTTGATGATTGGATGAGTTGCACGAGGTGTGAAGCCTCATCCCTCCTGATAACTAAAGGACCGGACATTTTTTATTGTGAGGAGTTCCAAAACACATACTTTATGTATTTGTCTCCAGTAATCTCCATAAGGACTAAACACGATGTCAATGCTCTTGTAACATATTATGTCTAGGGGATACTAATTTAGGCCTCAATACAAAAGCGAGGTCATTAGTTTTCATTACCTCTCGTGCCATGTCCGGAGAAGAAACTAGGATTGTAGAAATTTCACCTAGTTGAAGGTTCATGAAAGGCCCATGTTTTTTGCCCAAGTTTGTGAGTGCATGATGGGGAAGTCCACCTTCTAATGCCAAGTGATGAAACTTCCTAAAAAGGGAAATTTCCATGGGCCTGGAGGAAGCTTTTTGTTTAAGTTTCTTGATTTTTTCCATTCACATGTAGTAGATAGAGGAATGATAGGAAAAGAAATAAGAAAATGAAGAATGGAAATTGGAACTCCATTGGTTAGAAAAGGCTAAGAGAGGGGTACCTCAATTCTCTAGTTCAACCTATATTAATATTAAATTGACCTTATGTGTATACAATAAATTGTAATTTTACTTTTAATAGACATAAAAATCGTGTCTATATACTATAGTTATAGTTTGCATAATTATATTTTATAGCAAATTTTATGTTTGTTATGGAGCATTAGAATTCTATAAATCGTTGGCAACCCTCCTGTTTGTGTAAAAACGGAACAATTGTATATGTATATCGATTAGATAATTGTATATATGTAACTACTATATATATGTATGAATAATTGTGTTTGTATATCTGCATAAAATTTGAAACTTCTTTGTAAGGAAAAAGAGAATTATTAGTATGCCTTTGGCCATGGGATATCATAATTACGATAATGAATCGTGAGACGGAATCAGCATTTGGACATGTGATTTTCGCTGATTCCATAACATGAGATGTGATATTCTAAAAGATTATGACACATTTGAAAGGTTGTGTCATTTCCAAAGGGTTGTGTCCTTTCTGAAAAATTGTCATTTTTAAAAAAAGTTGTGACATTTACCCTTTGTTGGCTATAAATAAAGACTTTCTCTAATTTTTCTACATCAAATTATTCCTCCCTTCTGCATACATTTCTTATAAAACAAAATCGATCGACCGTGACTGTATGTGTGATTCGTTGTTGTCTTTTTGAGTTTATTGAAATTATTGAAGTTTGAAGTACCACTATACTTTTTTAATGGTTAATCCGTTAGAACTTGGGAGGAATTAATCTACAACCTCGAGTACTTGAGGGTATTAAATTTCTTAAGAACACACAATGACTTCTGTGAATTCGGATAGTTCTTTTCTTTTACTTTTTTTCTTAATTGTTTCTGATTTGCTAATATGAATTTAGGAGATAACAGTGTGTGTATTCTCTCTTTTGTTTAAATTTTATGTCACGTTATGGTACTTTGTGTGTAAAAATAATTGGGAAATTACATAAAATCCCTCTAAACTTGGCAACAAAACTCACTTTAGTATTTTAATTTTACGGATAATTATTTGTCCCCTAATCTTTTTGTAAGTGAATTAAATAGCACCTTACATATACAATACCAGTTTCATATTCATGGGTGAAGTGCACGTACACCACCTAAGTGACACCTCAGTGCTACATCGATGACATGTCAGATAATTAATTTTTACTTTTATTTTTATTTTTATTTTACTTTTCCACATCTTTTTAAAAAATTATTTTTCACTCTTCACCCACCCTCTTCATTATTTCATTTGAGTCAATTTCTTAAGATCCAAAATTTCATATCGACTGATTCATTTTATTTTTCATTGCTTTGTAATTATTCACTATTGCTTCCATCAATAATTATATTAGTCATCGTACTTTTTTCCCAACTAGATAAAACAACAATTTATATCAACAATGCGATTTTAAATTTATGCAAAATTGATATACTAATTTTTTAGATTTGCTGTTACTTTACTTATTTCACTTCCTAATGCATATTCAGGTATAGATTAAGTAACATTATAGTTAGATGAATAATTATTTTTTATATTTGTATAACGAAAAAATATATAGAATGTAGAGCTTGATGAAAGAGAAAGAGGACGGGTCGATGTAGGGGTAGGATGTGGTGGGACTTAGTTGCGTAGCCATATAGTGTTAAGGGTGTCCAATTCGTCGGAAAAAAATAGCATGTATACAAGTAAAATGATATACAAAATGATTAAATAACATAATTTGGACACCCATAACATAACAAGCTGCTAATTCTGGACACTATTTAAGAAATTTCTAGCTCCGCCACTGGTGGAACTTGGGAGTTTCAGGAAGAAGAGACAAGCAGGGGAGGTGGGGGTTTTGAGAAAGGGGTGGAGGGGTTTGAAGAAGAAGAATGGGGTAGGTGGGTTTTTTTATGTTTTTTTTTAATTATATATATAGTGGGACCCTTTTTTTTTTAAAAAAAAAACTTATGTGCCTTCAATTTTTTTGCTTTTCTTGTTTTGCCACGTCATCTATTAAGGTGGTATTAAATTCACTTGAAATTAGGGGTGTGCATCGGTTGGTTCGGTTCGGTTTTACATATAATCGGTTCGATTTATCGGTTTTCGGTTTTAAAATATGCTAACCCAATAACAAACCAATAAGAAATTTTTTATCGGTTTATCGGTTTTTGATGTTATCGGTTCGGTTTCGGTTAACCCAATAAGAAAATGTCGATCAAATAATATATAATAGTACGTATGTTATAATTACATGTTACCAACTTACCGCCAAAACATAATAGAAAACTTTGAATGTTGATCAAATTACTAACATTCACAAACTTGCAAAAGCTATCGCCTACAATTACGAACTAGAATTAAAACTAAAATAAAATATTTCAATGAGACAATCTTGAACAGTTGCTTGATCCACCAGATAATCAACAAAGTTCTCACCAATTTCCTAACCAAAAAATCACATAGCCTGAAAAGCTAATATTGAATCTATTTATGTATTAAATTATGTATATTTAATATTGAGGAAAGGTAAAGTAGTAAATAACTATCGTCTTATTGGGTTATCGGTTTACCCAATAACCCAATAGGAAAACCGAAACCGACCCAATAACTCAATAACTATTTTTTTTAAACCCATTAAAAACCCAATAAACCAATAACCCAATAACAATAACCCAATAACATTTTATCGGTTCGGTTTATTGGTCGGTTCGGTTTTTGCACACCCCTACTTGAAATGAGTTAAGGGAGGTAAATAATTATCCGTAAAGTTAAATTGCTAAAGTGAGTTATGTGGACAAGTTCAGAGAGATTTTTATGTAAGTAAATTAACATTAGGTTAAAGGTTAAAATCATCACCATATAAATTAATTTTATTCCAACCGTGATGTTCACCACCTTCTTCTCCATCTTAACCTTAGTCTCTCATTTCTACAGTGTCACTAATATCTTCGATTTGAGAGGGTGAAGTTTAAGATTTTAAAGAAGGCAAGTAAAGCTATATTTAAAAAAACTAATGTGTTAACGAATAGAGTTGTTATAAATGTCAGGTGAACGAAGATTTTATGGACAAACACACCTAGACACATTTTTAGACAATTACTTGATCTAGGCTATGTCTATTTATGTTTCACTAACTATTTGTAGATAGTTTAGGAAGAAAACTCAATTCACACTCTCAATAAATCAAATTAAAATTTGATAAAGTGAATTAGTTTAAAGGGAAAAAGGTATGAAATATATCTGAATTTTGATCGATATTGTTGTAACAATCTCAAACTTTGTGTATGATCTATTACCCCTGCACTATTAAATAGTGTATTTTAACAATATATAAGTGTTATGCTGGACAAGTTACTATTAATTATATTAATGCAATATTTATAATATCCACATGAGCACCTATATATCTGCAAAATACACTATTAAATAGTGTAAGGGTTAATAGATCATGTCCAAAATTTAAAATTGTTAAGGTAATTTCGATTAAAGTTCAAATATATTTGTATCCCGTGCTAACACGGGTCATATATCTAGTAAGTAATAGAGAACCTCAAAAAAATGAATTAACCTAAAGTAAGGGTGTACAAAATTGAATCGAAAAGCGAACCATACTGCAAGTCAAATCGAAAAAAATTCGACTAGTGGTTTGGTTTGACTTAGTTTGGTGTTGAAAAAAAAAATCCGACTAGTGGTTTGGTTTGACTTAGTTTGATGTTGAAAAAAAAATCCGACTATATTTGGGTTGGGTTGGTTTCAACTAAAAAAATCAACCCGAGACCAAATCAACCCGACTTTATATATATAATTTTAAATTTTTATTTTATACGTAAAATACTTACTTTGATATTATTTTTAAACATCTCTTATACTTTTTCACAGTTTTTATCTTTTAATATATTTATTCCATGTTTGGAAGTTAGAATTCTTACTGATCTAATAAAGATTATAGTCCATACGTGTTGTTAATTATAATAAAGTTTAAATAAAAATCAAATTAATACTGATGCAAAAAGAAATCAATTCAACACTAAGAATGACAAGAATTGAATATTTGTTTTTTAGTTTTACATAGATTTAGACAATTCAAATACATGATCTAATTTTACTTTCTTTTAATATTTAGGCAAGTAACTAATACTTACTAAATTTATTTTAGCATGATTTAGTACTTTAAATTATGATCAATTAATTTCATTATAAATTATTAATTTGCAATATTTATTTTAAGCGATTTTATTATTATTTTTTTGTTGGATATTTATTTTCTTGAAAAATAACTTAGATAGTTGTATTTTGGTATGACTAAAGAAATATTTGAAGTACAAGTAAATTATATGTTTATATGAATATTTTATCGAAAAACTCAAAAATCTGAAAAAATCTGAAGTTGAAAAACCCGATTTTCATTGGTTTGGTTTGGTTTATAAATTCAAAAATCCGACATTAATGGTTTGATTTAATCTTTAAAAAACTCAAACCAACCCGATCATATACACGCCTAACCTAAAGTATTACATGTTGAATTAAAAAAAAATATTCCACCTATATAACTTAATGAGACAATATAATATAGGGGAAGGGGTCTGATATACCCCTCAACTTTGCAATTTGGAGCTGATATACCCCTCGTTATGAAAGTGACTCATATATGCCCTTATCGTTAGACAAACGGCTCACATATACACCTGCCATTATAAAATGAGCTCCCATATACCCTTCATTTAATGGAAGTTAAAAAATTAGTTCTAAATTTATATTTTTTAAATTTTTTAAAAAAATTATTTAGGGGTATATATGATTCTTCTATATATCAAAGTTCAAGGTATATTTAAATTTTTTTCATGAATAAATTATTTTTTGACTTCTTTTATTATAATTATTTGAGTTTCTTATTCTTATTTTATTTTTTTCTTCCAATCTTAGTTTAAAGAAAAAAAAATTTAAACTATTATTTTTTGTCGATATTGTAATTTGATTTTTGTATTTGAAGAAAAAAGTTTTGTCATCTACAATAAGTTTTACAAGAATATTAGTGAAACATAAATAACTTTGATTATCAAAATAATAATTCTAAATTAGTCATTGAAAAAAATAATAAAAAAGAATATGTTTGACGAGGATTAAATTTACTCATATGAGATTATATTTTTTAGAAAAAAACAATAAAAAATTAGATTGAAATTATTATTATTTTCATTTCCGTTAGAGGAAAAGGGTATATGTATATTTATACGTAAGGATATATATGAATCACTTTTATAACAAGGAGTATATCAACTCTATTGACAAAATTAAGAGATATATCACACCTTTTATTATTAATAGATTGATCGCAGATTCTAAATCTAAATTTTGAATATAAAAATTTTCAATAAAAGATATTATTTTTCATCGAATAAAGCTCTATAAAAATTTAAAATAATCATATATCAATGAAAACATCAAATAAAATAAAAAAAAGTTAACAAGACAAAGGAAAAAAAAAGGAATATTCTCCTTTTTTTCTCACTTCATGTTGCGTTACGCGGCAATAAATCACTTCTTTCTATTACCACGTAAGTTGTACCCAATTTGACACCCGTCTTCATGCATGTCTTTCTATCAAAATTTTCATCTATATCTTCTTCAAACATTATACTATATAAATAATTATCCATATTCATATTTCCATTCATAATACAAAGAAAAAGAATATTACATGATGAAAGGAGCAAAAGTATTACCTTTTTTATTTTGCTTAGTGGTTGTAGCTTTTGGTACCAAAGAATCAGACCTAAAACAATGTAGACATCATTGCAAGGTGTTACAACAAATAGAAGAATATCAAAGGGAAAAGTGTTATGATATATGTGAAAAATTGTATCATAGTGAAAAACAGGAAAAAGAAGAAGAAACTAATTCATATGAAGGAAGAGAAGAGGGGGAAAATAATCCTTATGTATTTTACGAAGAGCATTTTATTATGGGAATTGAGACCGAGCACGGTCGAATTCGTGTTCTTCCTAAGTTCAATGAGAGGTCTAAGTTGCTTAAAGGAATTGAAAATTATCGTTTTGCAATTCTTGAAGCAAATCCAAAGACTTTTGTTGTTCCTAATCATTGGGATGCTGATGTTGTTTTGTTTGTTGCTCAAGGTATGTTAATTTGTGTGTACATTTAGAGTATACAATTGTTTAAAATTATGTTGTAAATAACCATAAACTCTAACTACTTACAATATTAGATGTTAATTGGTAATTTTTAACACCAAGTAATTTGAGTTAATTATCATTTCGATTTAGATGGACATTTCTTGTGTTGGGTGCATCTAAAGATAGAGGCTCTGTATTTGTTTACTTAAGTATACTTAATAAATTATTTGAGTTTGGACAAATAAACTTGTTACCTTCATCTAATATATCATCTTACGAAAAAAATACTAGTAATTATTAGTGGTTCTATATTAGCTCTTTACCGTACTAAGAATCGGTTTGAATTCACTTTTAGCTTTTAGAAGTAGTTTTTAATAAAATTAAAAATAATTTAAAATAATTTTGAGTGTTAAAATAGCCATTTTTAACTTTTTAACTTTTGAAAGTAGTGTTTTATAAGGTAAAAATAATTTAAGATAAATTTAAAAGTAGGTTTTAAACTTCTATTTTTTTTTAATTTAAAAGTCATTTAAATTTAATTTTTTATTTTTTAATCTGTAGTAAAATTTTTTATAAAAGATATTTTAATATCTTTATAGAAAAATGATAAATTAATATGGAATGGAGAGAATTTATATGGGATAGAGGGAATACATATTAAGTGGTGATTTTCCTTGGATTCACTTATTTTTAGCTGTTCTTGACAGGTCTAATATAATCAAATTTTAATTTTGATTTCACACTTTCATAGTGCATAAATAGCCACTTTTAACTATTTCATCTTTCAATAAATAAATACGTAATTTCTATTCGGCAAAATGCACACATCTTGCGCGAGTATTCTGCGCGAGTGAGGGGCAATTTTCGAAGCTTGCAAAGGTAAAAAAATGTTGAGATTGACAATTTTACCCTTAATGAATCTCTTTTATATTTAAATAAAATTATTTTTGATTTTTTTTAGTTCCAAAATGACATTTAAAATATTTTTTTTAAAAAAAAGACATGTAAAATGTTTAGTTAGTTGACAGACACTGATTGGCTCACTAATACACGTGGGAGCGTTTGTATTCACTCACTTTAGCTTTTAAAATCGCGTGTTTATTTATTGAAAGATAGAATAGTTAAAGTGTCTATTTGTGCACTATGAAAGTTTGAGATCGTAGTTAAAATTTGATGTCAATTTTAAGGTCTCATATATGTATTATGCTTTTTGGAAACTTACAAAATGCTTTAGGGTGTGTTTGGTATGAAGGAGAACATGTTTTTCAATTTTTATTTTTATGTCATGTTTGGTTGGGACAAAAGTTTTGAAAAATATTTTCTAATTCAATCCATTTTTCTAAAAAATTAAGAGAATGATTTTCATTCAAAAGTTGATGAAAAACATTTTTCAAAATTCTCATTCTACTTCAAATTACTTTTTTTAAAAAAAATAGCCATTTCTAGAAAATATTTTAGGTTTCAAAATTTCATATTTTCAGTCCGCCCTTCCCCGAACCCGATCATCTCTCCATCCCTCCAAAAAAATTAAGTTTATTTTTTTAAAAAATATTTTTCAATTTCAAAATTTTATTTTCCACCTCGATCCCGAACTTCCCTCCCCTACACTACCCACCCCAGACAACCCCCCTCCAATAAAATAGATTTTGTTTTTTTAAAAATCGTTTCAATTTCAAATTTCCATTTCTTCACCCTTACCCTCATCTCACCATCCACCCTCCTACCATGCTAAAAAAAATTAAATTTGTTTTTTAAAAATATTTTAACTTCAAAATTTCATTTTCTTTCACCCCATATCCTCAATCCCTCACCTCCTATCACCCCCGCCCCCTAAAAAACCAAGAAAAAGTTATTTTTTAAAAAAGAAGTTTCTCGACTTCAATGACTTTATTTTTCACCCCTACCTCAGCCCCAGCCCCAGTACCCCTACCTCACCTTCCAAAATAAATTTTTATTTTGTCAATTTCAATTTTTTTGTTATTTCACCCCTACCACCACACCCCCCACCCCCCAGAAAAAATCTCTTAAAAAATATTCTCAAATACATTTTTTATTCACAAGTCGAACACTAAAAATCATTTCCTAAAAATATTTTCTACTCAGCGATCAAACATGAGAAAATAATCATAAATCTACTTGTTTTTCAGAAAAAAAAATTTCATGTAAAACATTTTCCTTCGTACCAAACACACTCTTAAAGTATACACTTTTGTGTTAAATAGGTTTCAGAATAAGTTTTCAGGAATAGAAATTCATCTTTCTATCCACTTATCAATTTGTCTTTTGAGTTATAAGTTACTCATTTCGTTTCACAAAAAATGGCTAGTTTGATTTGGCACAGAGTTTAAGAAAATTAAAAAGACTTTTTATATGTGTCCTAAATTAAAGTTATGTTAAATGTAAAAAATAATCCTTTAATCTTATGTCTTTAAACAGTCACGTGAAAAGTTAACAAAAAAAGAAAAAGTTCATTTTTTTTAAACAGATTAGAAAGGAAAGAAAGAAAAGAGGTCATTCTTTTTTAAATAGTCATGTGTATTTGTCTACAATCCTCTGACCACAGAGGAAGCAACTCAGCTCCGTGGGGACTAAGTAAGAATTTGAAATTTAACTGGTCAAATTTTGAACTTAAGTTGCTGGATTTCAAATTAATAAGCTATACATAAACTGAATTTTTCCTACACTCAGGAGTTCAAACTTTGACTCCGCCCTACCTATAGTGGGGTAACATTTTTCCTTCACAATAATAAGAACTAATTGGAACAAAATTTTATTACATGATCGAACAGGGCTAGAATAGGTAGGATATGCGCTACAATGATTTTGAATTAGAAATAATTTAAATTTTGAAATATGATTTATTTTAAACCATAATTACAAAGTCTTTCATCCATTATTAGATTATACAAATTATACTAACATTGTTCAGGGAGAGGAACGTTGAGCTTGGTTCGTAAGGGGAAGAGGAATAGCTTCAATATTAGACGTGGCGATGTTATCAAGGTTTGTGCCGGAACAACCGCTTACTTAATTAACAGGGACGATAATGAAAAACTTCTCATAGCCAAGCTTCTCCGCCCCGTCTCCACTCCCGGGCACTTTGAGGTACCCAACTCTCCCTCTTACAGATATTAACATGAACTATCCAATTCTTCCAATAGAGACCGTGAATGATATCTATTCGTTTGATGCATGCAGCACTTCTTTGGGCCAGGAGGACGACAAAATCCAGAATCTTTTTATAGCGCCTTTAGCTCGGAAATACTTGAAGCCGCACTCAATGTGAGCTAATTTTTTCATTTGGATATATACATACTCTCTTCATTCCAATTTATCATGTACTAAAAATATTTTGTGGAAACAGACTAGGAAGGATAGATTGCAGAGGCTGTTCGGGCAGCAAAGGGAAGGCGTGATAATAAGAGCTTCAGAAGAGCAAATCAGGGTGATGAGCCAGCACGAAGAAGGCGGAATTTGGCCTTTTGGAGGAGAATCAAAGGGGTCCGTCAACATTTATAAGCAACGGCCGTTGCGATCCAACCAGTATGGACAATTCTATCAAGTAGATGATAGCAACTACAAGCAATTAGAGGACCTTGATATTTCGGTCAATTTCGCTAACATCACCGAGGTGAGCAAATTGTAACTCTAATCGTTTCATGTGAGGATTGAGCATATGTTTAAAAACCAAAGTGTTCTTTTAGAAGAGTAAGTCTCCCTGTTCCTATTTACACGTTACACGTGGTTCTTACTAAAAATAGATGTTTTTTAGTACTTGTCATTTCACAAGATTAATGCATAAATGACACTACTCTTCCTATTTTACTCTCGAAATAATTATCCTTTGAAATATGCATTTGATTAACATAGAAAAATTAAGTAACTAATTCATGTTCATTGGTCAAATTAATTAATTAAAATGAATTATTTCATATTAATTTATTGAAAAATTGACTTTAATTAGAAAACATGAAAGAAGAGTACAATGGAAAAAATTGTCCAGTTTCTTGAGAGACGTAAAACTTAAAACAGTGTCAGGGATTTTGAATATTGGAGATGAAGTTTGGTTGTGTGTGGGGTTGGGGGGGGGTTATCTTTTGAAATCATGGTTCTTAGAGATGGATTAAATATAGTTTCACTAGTTGAAATGTTGGTTCTTAGAGATGGATTAGATATAGTTTCACTAGTTTATTAGTTAAATCAAATAAAATGTAATATATTAATGTGACTTTTAATTTGGTTTTAGTTCATATTTATTTTTTTAACTTTGAGTATGTATAATACTTAAATGGATATAAAACTGAATATATGATTAAATAAGTTAATATAAATGTGTTCTTCAATTACTGAGAACTTACATAAAGATGAATGTATATGCACTTGAAAAAGTAGACATGTACGTGTGGCATCATACATGACGATTCTCATCTCGCATGAGATACGCTCGAACTGATTTATATTGTATCGACGTGTGTGTTTTCTTGTTTGATTTTACTATACAAGTCCAATTGTTTAATTTTACTATATAAGTTCAAGAGTGCACGGAGGATATGATGTCGATTTTGACAAAATTAAGGGCACGTTTACATATTATGTTCCAATGTATTAGACTTTTCATATATATTGTCGATCCCTACTCAGTATGCAAGCTGACAATTCTTCCTTTGCCTGTTCTATTTGTATATATATACATAGGGTGGCATGGTTGGTCCAATTTACAGCTCCAGGGCAACAAAAATAGCAGTGGTAGTACAGGGTGAAGGTTACTTTGAGATGGCATGCCCTCACTTGGCGTCCAAGTCCAAGTCCACGTCGAGCCACGAAACAAGAATTGGCTCCAGTTACCAAAAGGTGCGTTCAAAGTTGAGGCGTGGGATGGTACTCGTTATCCCTCCTGGCCATCCATTTGTCGGCGTAGCTTCCACAAACCAGAATTTGCAAATCGTTGGCTTCAACATCAATGCCCGTGACAACGAAATTGTCCCTCTTGCAGGTGATTTTATGCATAAGAATTTAACTCGGTGGGTTACGGTTACAAACATGTTATATTTGATTTACCTGTGCGGTGACGAATAATTTTGAATAATTCACTTAATTGATCTTACCATCTAGTTGATTCTCACACACTAGGTAAGTATACCTATAAATATATTTCAAGATTTCTGATTTTGATTTAACACGAAAATTCATTCAAAAATATTCATGTCATTTGATCTAAGGACTGATTTGTATTTGTTAGGAGGAACAATGTCATTTGATCTAAGGACTGATTTGTATTTGTTAGGGAGGAACAATGTAATGAGTCAACTGGAGAGGGAAGCACTAGAGTTGGGTTTCGGGCTACCGGCAAGAGAAGTGGAACAAATATTCCGGAGCCAACAGGAGGAGTTCTTCTTCCAGGGACCTGGTGGTCGACAGAGTGGCCGAGCCGCTGCATGAATGGGGGGCTGTGGCTGATCAGACTCCAATGTGGGTTTATGTTGGCTACAAGAGATGGTGATAACAATGCCGTAGTTTTTGCACTAGTAATGTTGCTACTACTTCCTATCATGTAAATGGGTTAATAAATGAGTAATTATGTAGAGTAAGTAGTGGCTTAGTTAATAAGAATTACCAACTTTAGTTGGGTTATGGTATATGACAAAATGTTAACTTATGGAGACAAAAGCGCCAACGAAAATGAATAAAATCGGTTTCGATTTTGGTTGGTTGATTTGTTATCTGAACTTTTATCTTTCATTTTGCATTTTGCTAGCGAATGTTTGATTTCCAACATTGTATTCCCTTAAATATTTAGTCATGTGGGTTTTGATTTATGGCGTGTGTTATACTTGAAGGAGTACAATTTTGTGACAAGCAAGTCTAGATGCCCAATTGAATTGTGTGAGGCGTAGTCTTAAAAGCCCACAATAATCAAAGCCCAAAAAGAGATAGGTGCTAAAAAGGTGGACATGATTTAATAGGGACAATCTAGGAACATGCCTATATTAATAATTGTTCTTTTTATAGACGTGTCAAGTTAAATACTAACAAATAAAAATAAGCCAAGAGATATTATGTCATAGGCTAAAACTTAAAGTTGAGTAAATGGGGCGGAGCTTGACGAGAGAAACTTCTTTCATTTTTTAGTTTAAAGAAAAAAATTTAAACTATTTTCTTTTGTCTATATTGTAATTTGATTTTTGTATTCGAAGAAAAAAGTTGTGTCATCTACAATAAGTTTTATAAGAATATTAGTGAAACATAAATAAATTTGATCATCAAAATAATAATTCTAAATTAGTCATTAAAACAAAAAAAGTAAAAAAAAAATATGTTTGACAAGGATTAATTACTCATATGGGATTATATTTTTTAGAAAAAAATAATAAAAATTTAAATTAAAATTAATGTAAATTCAAAAATCCGACACAAATGGTTTGATTTGATATTTAAAAAACCTGAACCAATCTGGTCATGTACACCCTTAGTTGCGCCTAACATGATATTTCTACGATCAAATAATATTTCATTTTGATTGTTGCCTTCAAGTCCCAGCTTAATAATTTGTTAAAAAATGACATGTATAAAGTAACAATTTAACTTAAATATTTATTTCACCCTAAATGAAATAATTTATAGTCGAGACTATAAATTTCAAAAATCTTTCTTCTTTATGTCGAATTAAATTAATTCTTATAAAATAAAATATTTTTAAAAAATATATACACGTGTATATAGGCACCCGTGAGGTAATGTCTCCGCCATGTGATTGATGTTAGCATTGATAGACTTTGTAGGAGAAATTGTGGATCTTTCACCAAAATAAACTTATCGTAAGAAACAACACAATATGTATTCACTAATACTTTGCTCTTTATTTAATGATCTTCACTATACACCTCACCTCTGACACCCTATTTTACTACCACTTCTTTCTATACTTACTATTAAATGATATATCTACTTTGAAACGCTATCACACCCTTGCAAATTAGCTCTGAGTCCTTTGTTTATATAAAATGTTAGGTTAAGTGACTTTGTTCATTAAGACTGAGACGTAGAGGCAGACTCATGTGTCCTCTTGAGGAAGCATACACACTTGTTAACTTCGAAAAGTTATGTAAATATATATACCTTATTCGAGGTGCGTTGGTTTAAACGTTGCATACCTTTATATGGACTGAGTTGGAATCCTATTGACTACTTTTCATGCTTTAACTAATGTGAAGTTCTAAAATATAACTAAAACAAATATAAATTTTCTAAACGCGATTTTCTTAAAATAGTACTTTTTCTTAATTAAATATATCATTACACATTTCTTGTTACAAAAATATGTCATTAAGTTTAAATATAAAGTCTAAATTTAAAAAATTTAAATATAAATATGTCATTCCTTTTTAAAAATTAAATCAATAAGTAGTCATATTCTCACCAATGTGGATGCTTTAAGTAACTTTTAAATGTAAACAATTTTATGGTTCAAATTTTTCATCCTTTTTCTTTGATAGCTACGGGTCAATTTAGGTGTAAGTAGCTCCACTATTCAATTGAACGTACATATCTTTTCACGTATACAAGTATTGTATATATAGTAAAATAAAACTCACTTATTAGATGATCTCTTTATTTCCTTATGAATTTAAAGTGATGTTGTTATTTATTTGAAGTATTAAAAATACTCTTTAACTTGATATAAATTATTAGTTTCATTTCTAAACTATTGATAACATTAAAAATACCTTTTTATTTGACTAAATGAACTTAAATACACTATCAAAACTTGCAACATAAGTGAAATATATATCCCTAAATTCTCACCAAATTTAGGAGTATTTTCAACACTTCTCTCGATTTTTTATCATAAACCCATATTCCTACAAAAAAACTGAGACCACTTGATAGAGAAATATTTTTAAGGCTATCATTAATTTAGGCACGAAACTAAGGGTTAATTTGGCCATGCGATATGGAATCATGAGATGAAATTGAAGATTTGTTTGGACATGCGACATGAAATTTTTGTGTTGTACATTTTCTTATAAACATAAGAATCTCATTAGTTATAAAACCATTAAAATAGCACCAATTGTTTATTCAATCTTATCAAATACACAAAAATTTATAAAATCTCTTAATAAATTATTACAAACTATTTGTTTCCCACTTAAGTAAATGTTTCAATATCAAACTTTAATTCAATAAAAATAATTGAACATAAAAGAAATAATCTTTAATATAATCCCCCCACATAATACGTACAATCTCCTCACGTTGAACTTGCATTTCTTGATCATGTGACCGAGAAGATGAATTTCAACATTATTACTTTGAGCCATTTGTTGGTCAATATCATCCGCAACTATATTTTCATGCTCATAGACCATAAATATTTCATCACTTCTTCTGGCAAATAATTATGTAACACTGCACAAGTTATGACAATTTCACTTGTGTCAATACCATAATGATTCATGCCTTGTATCATTATTCTAAATCTATTTTTCCAAGCTCCAAAAGTTTGTGGGGTTATCTTTAACAAAATATAAACTTATGGATCAATTTTAATGTTTAAAAAAATCTCAAATTATGATATGGAATTCCCATCTTATTTCATATCATAATTTTTGGAGAATATGATAATTCATCTTATGAGATAAAATTAGCATAAAATTGCATGTGTACCAACGTTGATTTCATCTCATAATTTCATATCGTAATATGATATCACATGATCAAACACCTATTAATAATTTACTCGGAGTATGTAAAGATGATGCTAGAGAATATTACAAGAGAGTAGAAAGGAATAGGTAGACCAAAGTGGTAAAATAGAGTAATTTGTAGTGTAGTGGTTGACACAAGTGTCAATGATGCTCGTGTGCTAAACGTTATTTGTGACGACTGAAAATGAGTCAGTCACTGATTCATAAAAGACCACCACACCATCGTACTACTCTTATGCTTCTCTGATCACTCTGACGTTTTTACTTGCAAAACAAGATATCCAACCCTTTTCTTAAATTTACGTGACATAATTTAAATTTTAAAACGATTATTTTTTTATGAATCTAAACAAGCGCTTTTAATTATAATGATTAACAATTTAAAATATTTAAATAATATATGTTAGTGAAAGAAAAATTTGTTCCGACACTTAAAATTACAAAAAGCATAACATATACAATAAGACGAGGTACTTTTTGCCTTAGAAAAACAGATATTTGTAAATTTTGAAACAATAATTAAATATATTTCACATTTTACTTTTAATGAAAAAGCTTTTATAATTATATACATGTTAATAATGTCATATTTAAGCTGCAATTTTTTTTAGAAAGATGGTACTTCTTTTATTGAATTCTATGTTAATTTAAACTATGTGTATCTACTTCTTTGAAAAATAAATTGAGAGCGTGGAATATAATGTTGAGTTCGAAATAATCAGAGCATTATGTGGAAGTTTATAATTTGCAAATCACAAAGGCAATAAGTCAGATGACAAAAACTATACTATAAAATATAGTACTATTATATGGTTTGACCAATTAGCCAACATATAAAAATTAATAGTATTTTTTTAAATTAAAACGGTTGAGAAAATAATATCACCATAAACAAACTCTTAAACGTCTACGTTGTGGATGTTATTGTGTTCTTTGTATGAGAAAATGAAGCTTCCATATATAGGTTTCATACGTTTCCTTCAAGGAAAGAAAAATCAAATATGAAAAAGAATTATCCTTTTCATTTAAAATTTTTTTAAAGCCTTTATGGTAATGGTTAAATTCTCCTTCAAGAGAAGAGTAAAATTCAAATATGGTAAGAAAATCAGAATTAAAAACTAATACGAGAAATAAAAGTAAGAGGAAGAAATTACAAGATAAAATAATGTTACAGTAAAAAAAAGTGAAAGTTCAAATAAACAACCATGTTCTGTGGCGGTTGATCTCCTCTTAATTGAGTTGTACTCATGTACTGTCAATTCCTGGGGTCTCTCTTATCTACGCTGATGTAATTTTGTAATATAAATGCTTCCTTCTAATAATTCAACCACCAAAAAAAAAAAAGAGATAAAAAGTCCAATTATTGCTTTTTACCGGAACACCATCAAAGAAAAATTCTTTGAAAAATATTGTTATTTTTTGGTGTATGTTTGATTCAAAACCAAAACATTTATTTTGTATCTCACACATAACTAACAAATCGTGTGGTCATCCACACAAAAAGAATGATTTTAAAAGGTCTGTGCAATCTAAAGAGATAGTTATATCTTTTTCTCTCACAAGCAAGTCGATTTAAAAAATTTAAAATTTAAATCTACTTGAAAATACGAAATTAAGTATGAAACTTATCGTTTCTAGCTATTCATATAGCTAAATAGATCCTAGCTAAATGATTTGTCTTATAGTCCGTAGCTAAATTGTAGCTAAATCGAATTAGCATGTGATTTTGCTATTTGTCTGTCACTAATTCCTTGATTTTTAGTAGTCGTACGTACATCTATTGTTATTTGTGTTAATAGTTGCGTGAGACACAAAATAAAGCTTCTCATTAAAAGCGTATATTTTTTTTTTACAAGTAGAAAACAATTTGCTTTTTTGTCCTGATTGAAGCAAAAGCCACCTAATTTCTTTTAAGACCTAAGCCATACTTTGATGATTCTTTTTTCTTAGTAAACATGTATAATTAACTTGGAAAACTTAATTTTCCACTTTTTCGTAGTAATAATAATAATAATACCTACACATCTAGAATAATGCATTAGGAACATGGACAACATTATGTTACACTAGTATATGATTCAAATAATTGGACAAAGAAAATTACTCACTTAATAATTCAACTAATGGCAAAATCCATTTATATTGAATTAATATGAATTGTGTGTATGATGATAGTATCACGTAGGAAGTTATGTTTTGGCAAATATCAAGTGGACATGTTATGCTGATATTGAGCATGTGATAAAAGAAAAATCAGAGCAAGTGAAATTAATCATTGTGTAATGAATATTAATGTAATACCAAATGGGAAGACAACATTTATCTTCCAAAATATGGCACTCTTCCAAATGGACTATCAAATTAAATTCTGTATATTATGTTTGGTGTAAACACTTGATATTGCGAATAATTTTTTTTCGTATTATATGTGTATATATATGCACAGGGGGAGGGATTATTATGAAGTCAATAAGGCTAAACTACGTGGCTTTTAAGGAATTTTCATTAACCCCTTAATCACTATACTAAAAGACTAAACATTTGGTCAAATCATATAGTAATAATATATGTTTCTTCTATCATAAAAAATATTTAACAAGTTAAGTTGATTCATGCATTCCTAATCTAATATGAAATTCAATTGTACCGATTTATTTTCAAATATAAACAGATCATTAAGAAATCCCTTTCCAAAAAGACATATAGTTAGAGTTGTTATATCTCTCGTTATGAAAATGACTCATATATATTCTTAAACTTTGTCATCTAGAGTGTATATATCGATTGTTATGAAAGTGGTTGTGGCTCATATTGTTATACAAATAGCTCACATATTCCCTTTTCCTCAAACGGAAGTGAAAAAATAAGTCTAATTTAATTTTTTTAAAAATATAATTCATATGGGTATATTTGATCCACCTCACAGGTATTTCTTTTTGACTTTTTTATTATTTCAACGACTAATTTAAATTTAATTTATTATTTTGATGGTCAAATTTATTTATGTTGCACTAATTTTCTTGTAAAATTTATTATAGATGCCCCAATTATTATTTTTTTCAAATACAAAAAATAAATTACAATATATATAGCCGAAAAGCAATTTAAAACTATAACATAGCTAGTCACAAGAAAAATTGTTTAATTTTTTTCTTTACACAATTAACATTAGAGTAAGAAAATCAAATTATGATAATAAAAAAAGTAAAAAAAATATGTAGGAAAAAGATTAAAATATATTTTGAACTTTTCTAGAAGGACCATATATATATCCCTACATGAATTTTTTAAAAATTAAAAATATAAAATATAAATTTAAAATTAAAATTAATTTTTTTTACTTCCGTTGTATGAAAGATATATATGAGTTCATTTTGTAACAATAAGAATATATGTGAGTCATTGTATAATAATAAAAATATTTATAAATTATTTTTATAACGAGCGGTACATCATATCTAAGCTAAAGGGTTAATATATTAGGTCATTTTATTTAGTGTATAACATGTGTATATTAAATGCAAGGACAAAAGGTGTTGTATTATATTAAACTAAATAATGCTGAAAAGAGGAACAATAGTGTAGGCAAATCAATTTGATGCTACAGAAAAAGGAACAGCTTGGACATCCCTCCACTTTATTTCTTCTGATTCTGTCTCTTTCTTTTTGTTTTTAATTTGAACAAGTTTTATTTGCATTTCAGAATGCACATGTTTGTAATCAGATTTTTTAAAAAAAAAAAAGGAAAAAAAATAAGATGAATTAATTAATTAAAACAAATATCTTATAGTCACTTGAATTTAATTAAGAAAAAATGATAGAAATCTCACCTTTAAGTTTTTTTATTATCATTCTTATTAATTTTATAAATATTCAAAAAATCTCTTATTTTCGCGTATCAAATTAATGTATCTCGCATATCAGATTAATGTATTAGAGCATCATATCAATGTATCTCGCGCATCAGATTAGTGTATCATGTATAGAATGTACATCAAATTAGTGTATCATGTATAAAATGTAATGTATAATCTCGCGCATCAATTACTGTATCAGCGTTTATATTATTGTATCAGTTTGAGGGATTTCTGTAATTATAAACTTATTAGAGACAAATGATAATTTTACCTTAAAAGTATGTGATTTCTATTCTTTGCCCTTTAATTAACGAGCATGCAACCTAACCATGATGATTCAAGATATAGAAAGGGTATATTTAGTATAAAAGCGACGAAAAATATATTTTATGTAAGTTTTTTTTGAAAATTAAGTACTCTATTCATTGATATATAATAAATAAATATATATATTATTTAAAATATATTTATATATGATTTGCAAACACTATGAGAGCAAAAAAATTGCAAAGGTTAAAAATCGAATCTTCATTAATAATAAGGTGGAAGTAGTTAAAGGTAATTAATTTGAGGTCGCTCAAGAAAATTTCGCTTTGAGAGCACAAATACTTCCTATTACCATAGCTAAAAACAAAAGTTTTTTCCACTTCAAATTAACGGAGAATGTATGCTACAATATATGGTTTTTATTTTTTACCATCTCATTTTTATCGAATCAGTTCGTTAAAAAAATACATAGTAAAAAATTGATTCTCATTGAAATAGTAAGAGTATCTATGAATCTTTTATCTTCTTTCTCACTAAATCAATCATATGTAAATAGTTGAATTTTTTTTTTTTTGGAAAACTACCTAATCAGGCTTATATATTCATATCATATATATTAATTCTACCTATACTTTCATTTAGTTACATATCTTATTACTAATTTAAAATTTTTTACCATATATTGAAAGAAAAGAATACACCTACATACATATATGTTTGTGTCAGATACACTAAAATAGAGAGAAAGGCATGTATTCCAAATACATGCAAATCACACTAGATATATGTATTTGTATGTATCTAATGTGATTTGCATGTTTGAGACATCAGACACATAGATAGTGCTGAGTGAGATTTGTTATTGTCACGACCCAAATCCGGGGTCGCGACTGGCACTCACAGTTTCCCTCCTATGTGAGCGAACCAACCAATCTAACCCTTATCATTTTAACATATATTAACAGAAAATAATGCGGAAGACTTAAACTCATTAAATAAAACAAATCAACATCTATTAATTTCCCAAAATCTGGAAGTCATCATCACAAGAACATCTATCTCAAATTACTAAACTAAGAATGTCTAAGAACAAAAATAACTAAAAAGCTAGTCCATGCCGGAAGTTCAAGGCATCAAGACTTGAAGAAGAAGACCCAGTCCAAGCTAGA
>NC_028645.1:74890106-74912457 GCF_001406875.1 Solanum pennellii
CGTCCTGACGGTCAGAGACTCGTTTCCCGTACCAATTTCTCAAGAGTTGAAGTGTTTTGCAACGGGAGCTTACGACGGCTCGTCGTGGATGTGACGGCACGTCCTGCAGGTCCGTCACCGATTACAGAGAGTCGATTTTCAGTACCCAATTTCAGAATTCTAAGTATGCTGAAACGAGACATCTGTGACGGGCCGTCGTGCCTATGACGGTCCGTCGTGATGTCCGTAATCTTAGCCAGTTTTTCCAGAAATAAATCTGCTGCTCAAAACGACTAAACAGGTCGTTACAGTTATGTATCTAGATGTATCTAAGCGCACCAAAATTTGATAAGATTCATGGTATTGCAAATTAAAACGTATCTCAACAATTAACTCTTATATTAATGAAATTTCTGTAAGTTTCTCATATTTTTTTCTCACCGATTCAAAACAAAATATCTTTAGAAATAGTCATATGACATTTCTCATTAGAAAATTTCAATAAAAAATAGTGTTTTTTAGTAATACAAAAAATAAGGTTTATTCTTTTCAAGGCTCAAACTTAAGAATTTAAATTTAAAATGAAGGAATACACTTATCACTCCGCCACATCTACAAACATATTTGAAAAAATAGGAATGTTATTGAAACAATAAAAATTGACGAAAATGTCTCTTAAATTATATGAATTTAGTTCTTACAATATTTTGACGTGTTTGTTAGTCCTCATCTCTCTTAATATAATGGAATCTAAACTGAGATTTTTCAGAAACAATCTTTCTAAATATTTTATCGTTGTCTTCTAAAAAGAAACTTTGACTCATTAAGACAAAAAAAAAAACAAGAAAAGAGATGAGAATTCACAATTTCCCATGCAAAGTGAAAATTGACTAAAATGTGACGTGCGGTCTCTGCATGAAATGGACCTTGGCTTTTTGTAAGGATTCCCATACACTACTCTTAACACATTCAAACAAAGAATGATCCAAATATATATTAAAGTAAGAAAATTTAAGTAAAGTTAAAGATAACATTAAACATCTACTCCCACTATTTAGGTTTCCATTCTCCCTTCAATAAACCTATTTTCTAGAGTTAACAAAATTGAGTTAACATATGACAATAAAGAATCAGTAGAAACACTTCAACATGGTATCAGAATAGATAATACTCCTGACGGTTCAAGTCTCACAGCCATGTTTTTAGTCTATAAAAAGAAATCAAGTTCGCATGTGAGTCAGCTAGAAAATTACACTATATACAAGATTAAAATGATTCTATGTATTATAAAATAGATGTTGAATCCACACTTGGCTTTTTCGTGTGTTTACTTCGTATAGAAAATTCTGACTCCAGCACTGACTTAAATGATTTGCCAAAGGCATAATTAAGTACTTATATAGAAGAATGTTGTTTCTAATAGTCTAAGTGTTTAAATGAGATGATCACGCGGTTCTAATAGGAAGTGGAAACCAAAGATTTATAGAGAGCATGGACATGTCAATTTAGAGTGCTCCAATTCCATATGTAATTACTGCTGCATTCCTTTATATGATGGCATTCCAATAAAGAAGCTGACAATAAATGCATATATGTGAGAGAAAGCACAAGTGTACTTCTGCTTTGTGCTTTCCACAGAATTTCAATAGTACTTTGTTTTTAAGTTGTAATCAACACTTGCTACCCTTTTGCCTTACTCAGGACAATCCACAAACATACAAACTCATGAATATTGAACAAAGAAATAAAAAAAAGAGAACAGTAAAAAGATATGTAGAGCAACAACAATAAGCATCCAAGCAAACTGTGATTCCTTTTTCTTTTCAGGAAATTTTTTTACTTTTCAGTAATGTCATTGGTGTTTGATGCCCACTACCCCCTTCCCCCCCCCCACCCCCAAAACAACATATCTTATTTGTCTGTGACAATGAGCACAAACTAAAGTTTCTTTTTCTCCAAATAGAACATAAAGCTCCACAAGAAAATAAAGAGTGGAAGGGCTCAATGCATCAACTTTCATCATTTTTTGTATCAGGGTGTGTTCCTTTTAGTCCTCAAAAGAGATGAAGAACCTTGAGAAAGTTGATTTGCATCGGAGCGAATTCTTTGCTTAGCCATAGCACCTTCTCAAGAGTTTCTCTCTGTGTGTCACCTGTATGAAAATGAATTGGGAGAGAATGAATAACGATAAAGGTCTTTTGATTGTGAATCAAAATATTGAGAACTATTGAATCATATTGATCGTGTATTACGTTCATTTTTTGTTACATAATCATCACCTGATATATATATAACCATATCCTTGTATTAAGAGCTATGACAATTGACCGATGCTGCATTTTGGGATAAGAGACCGGTCTCATCATTTCTAACAGTTCTGAATCTTTGCGTAATTACTTCTTGTTTGTCTGTAAACCACATTATATCTGGCAGAACTGCTCTGCTCTGCTCCGCTCCTGAAATTATTTTCTAAGCAAATTAGCCTAGGATTCTTCAAAGTTGAAAATAAGTTCTTTCCATTACTCATGCTACTGACACGACTGCATTGATCAGTTATATATTACACTCATGCGCCAGCACAAATGTAACATTATCTCAGCAAGATCCGGTGTGAGGTTTTACCTGACTCCTGGCAGAAGAACTGCAGATATATCATATTAGCAAAATTATCCCTTCTGAAGTCCTCTCATTTTGCAGTGTCCTGTTCAGCAGAGTTGAGCTTCAGTTTTAAGTACTAAAACGAAAATTTATCTCCATGTCAACTCAGTTAAACAAACTCACTTGCTAAGAATTTTCCTCTAGAGTTTGCAGAATAAAGTCCAAAACTCTAAGGCTTGACTTCCTTACCAAAAGGCATCTGCGGCTTCAGAAAGAGTAGTTATGTTAGCTAATGGAAAATATTTGTCATGAAATCTAACAATCAGAATCCCGAATACAGAAGCATACCTGAATATGGAGTTCTGTGGATAGGATTCTTCATTGAGGATCTGTATTCTTAGTAATAATATCCACCATATCCATATGAAGGGGGCAATAACTCTTCAACTTCAACCCTAGAGCTAGCACAACTCAAATTTTTCTTTATGCGATGGCGGTTGATGGACTCGACCTCAGCCAAGAGTATACTATAAACTGGTCTATGATCCGAGAATCTGGACTCTCCACGAACATAAGATATTTGATATAGGCCTTGACCATACCATAATATGCGATCACACCTTCACTCACAAGCAAGAAGTTTTAGATGTCCAACTATGTATCATGAACAAAAATATGTATAACCGTGCGGAAGGAGGGAATTTGTGCATAATGCACATAAAAACACAGTGTATTATTGTTAGAAGGATTACCAAGCAGGGGTTCTTCGTTTCTCTTTTGGATGTGTGTCCTCTCCTGCATATCTATCTGAATTACTTGAGTACTTGTATGTCGGAGGGAAGTATATTCTTCCTTCACTCCATCCATTAAAAACACGTCCCATCATCTGCTCTATCCGTAGCTGTGACAAAAAAGACAAAGGTTAAAATTGATGATTTGGTGTGCGACTTCAAAATTTGATAAATAAGAAAATGAAGGAAAGAATAAAAGTGCCTGTGGAATATGAATAACATACCTGATCATTTTCTAACAGCACCCTCCAATTGCGCATCTCCACCAGTGCCTTGGCAGTTCGGTAAGACAAGGCAATCCGATAGTTCAAATCCCCAAGCCATATAATCCGACTTCAAAAGCGCAAAACCAAAGTTAGGACATAAAACAAGACAAGAACCAACTTCAGAGCAATGACCATCATCTTAAATACAAATATCAGGTCAGGTAGACTATGGTCAATATTAAAAATCAATGTTGATTTTAGAAGATATAAGCAAGGGCTTTACTCATGCTCGAGGATTGTTTGAGGAGAGTTGTCATCCCCAATGCCATGAACCCTCGGAAACCTTGTTTTCTTTAGAATCTCCAAGACATCAGAGTTTCTCCGTAGCTCATCTCCCTCTTTCTGTCCAGATGTTAAATGACTACAAATGAAGCAGAAGCTTGTTTGGTGCAGAGACATGCTAACCGAGATTGAGCCCTGCAAATACAGTGGGGATTAGCGCTTCTGCACATATGCAGGCAATTAAAGCTTTTACAAGATACAGTAGAAGGTAAATACCTTGTTCCCAAGATAACCCATCAATCCTCTGCCAACACAAGATACTTTCAGGTTGCGAACATCGTCCCTTAGATCACTTCTAATCCAAATAGTAAGAAATATTCCAACCATTTGCTTACTCGCGACGAGACAATATCTTGATTTCGATGGCTGTCTGTCTCTGTCCTCTAAAGTGATGGAACCACTGTACGAAATTGGGGAATAGTGGGTTGTAACCGGTGAATAATCATCTGGACAATTTTCATCATCAGAAGAACCACCCCATTGCGCATATGGGTCATAATCACTTGGCCTTCCCCCAAAGACACCTCTATCACAAACACTAAATCGCCGATCAAGTTGAGCCCGTGGCATTGACATTTCAGTCTCCATTGCTCTCATGCTACGGCTTAGCGTCTGAAATGAGCGGCGGTGGAAGAAAGATGGGGCTTCTTCTCTTACCGATCCCTCAAAGTCAGCATCTAGCTCAACAACAGGATTAGGAACTGGAGAGGGCGTACGATAACCTCCACTTGCTCCGGGAAGACTGTTCAGAGTTTTTCGAATGAGTGCTAGCCATTTTCTAGCTGGGCCATTATCTTCTGTCCCCAAAACATTACCAGCATTCAAAGGAACAATTTCTTGAAACCTAACAACTCACCAAATAAGTCTCATAAGTATAATCATTCTCAACATAAAAGTATTGATCTTAACATGATGATTAATCGGTTGTTACTCACCCCAGAACATAGATGTCCGCAGGAGGTGAGGTATGAAGCCAATCATCAAGACTTAAATTACTAGGTGGAGATTTTCCAGCCACATTCCATGTTGCTACAAAGACCCTGTGCAGGAAACAAATAAACATACATCCTGAGATATGCATACTTCATAAAAATACACCTCTCAATAAAACTGAACAGATCAAAAAAAAAAAAAAAACTCACCTGTAGTTATTCACATCTGTAACTTCTGAAGTGTCAAGGTCAATCTTACTTCGATGAAAACGATCAGCATTCCTTCTACTTGACTTATCTACAAGTTTTTTTTCAAATAAACAGAAACAAAAACACAAAATATACGAATCAGAAGGCGGTTCGCCAACCAGCAAAAAGAGGAAAATAAAATCATTGATTCCTTGCTTATGTTGAACAAAAACAAGTGGTTCGAAGAGTGTTGTGGTCCAAAGGGTAATTCTACTGAACCTGTTTTGCTTTTCTTAATAGTGGATGCCTGCCTCTCTGATAAGTTGTTCCTCCATTCATCATCAACACCTGAAAAAGCATGGACATAAAGTGGTTAAAGCTGTGCCATTTAGCTGTTACAACATATAACTCACATATTTTTGAAAAATGAAGCAAGAAAACACAATCTAAAACCTAGGAAAATAACAGGCAACCAAATTTCAGAAAACAACAAAACAAAGAATAGATCTCAAAGAAGCACATGAAAATGGCAGACTTATCAGATTCCAAAGACTACTATACAAAAACATGCAGTAATTATTGCAGAATCAACCAACCAATCAACCAAGACAATTACAGTCAGTGAAAGTTTAACTTTAATTAAACCTCCATTACTTTACTTGTTAATTAATTACAAAGTAAATACTCCAAGAACCTCAAACTCAAAATGCAATTTTTAGATTTAACCCTTCAAAAGTAAAGACTGATTCAATTACCTCCAGAGACAATATCATCAGCTTGAAAATCCTCAGCTTTGCTCTTGATATTAAACCATTTCTTCACCAGACTCTTAGGCCAGGAGAGCTTCATCAAAAAAAAAAAACACAAAAGGTAAATTTAGGAACAAAAAAAAATAGTTTCACATTCTTGAAAAAACAAACCTTGGTTTTCTTAGAGCTTTCATCTCTCATTGTTTCAGAACTTCATACGAAAAGAATGCCCAGTAATTGTACGGAATAAAGATCGAATCTTTGAATGAGATCAAGAATCAAAACAAATTTCTCCAAGAATCACTCAACTTTGGGATTTTCTTTTGAATTCAATGAAATGGGGTTGTTGGGTATGAGTTAAAAGATCAAGAATGAACAAAAAGGAGCAATCTTGAAACAAAAAAAACAAAGAACATTTAGGAGATTATAGTCAAATAGGCCCCATAAGTAATGAAAAGAAAATAATTCTGGATAAGGAAGATGTGACAGTTGGTGTGCATTGTATGCAAAGCATAAAGGAACTTCAAAGGGGGGAAAACCAGAATTAATGACTGTTTGATTCAAGAACCATGGAAGAAGAAAATGTTAGAGAAAGAGAGAGAAGAAGAAGCAGAGGGTGTTTGTGGGGACTAAGTAAAATGTTGTATTTTGTATACCTCGTTCTGGTTTTGACAAGGCAAATTTGAAGGGGAATAAAGTGCAGGGGAGCAACAAAAACAAAAAAATACCAGTCTTCTCACTTTAATATAAATCCAATAAAAGTGCCCGGGAAAAAACAGTAAGAAAAAATAGCTCACGTTAAAAACAAAATTTTTAGTTGGAGTGAAATATGAGGTACTCCTATATATATATATGAGTTAAAATAGTTATTTTAGACGGGACAGAGTCGGGTAGGATTGAGGAGTTTTGTCTCAATAATGTTTTACGAAAAATTATGTTGTTTTATGTATGGTTTACGCTTTTTTTTATGTATATATAGTAAATGTTAAATCTAGGTCGATTTCTTTGTATGTTAACCTCTTCATATTTTGATTCTCTTAATGAAAATTTTGATTATGTTACTGATATGAAAGGGGCTCCTTATTGAGTCGTGGAGGAGGTAAGATAGATTTTTTTTTATCTGAATAACCTTTGGCAGAAAATTTAGTTGTTTATTTATTATTAAAATTATTGCTTATGTATTTATATAGTAGATGTTATATACCCTTCAATATTTGTTTCTGTTACTTATACGAAAAGGGCTCTTCATTGGGTTTTGAGGAGCTAAGATAGGGTTTTTTTATTCTCCGAATCACCTTTGATAGAAATTTACGTTGTTTATATATTATTAAAAAAATTTAGTAGGTGCTGAACCCTTTTCAATTTCTTTGTGTGCTTACTTCTTCATATTTTAACTCTTTTAATGAAAATTCAGATTTTGTTTCTGCTACGAAATGGGCTCTTTATTGGGTTTTGAACTAGCTAACTTCTTTTAATTTTCTTTGATGGTAATATGAGAATTGTTTTGAGTCTCCCATGTTGTTTTTTGGGTTTTAGGAAAATTGAAGAATGTATTTTTTTTTCTCTCTCTAACTTGGTTTAAGTTAAACTCAACACAAAAGAACAATGTGTTGGTTTGTTGCTTTGTTTAACAAAACCAGAGGGGGGTATGTATTGGCTAAAACTAAACTTTGTGTCTTGAGAAGCAAAGGCATTTGTCCCTATATTAGGGTCTTTGTTCTTTAAACATTTCATTGATATAATTCCAAGTTTTTTCTGTTCTTTTTTTCTTGTCATTAGATGCATGGACTCGGTAATTTAGATGATTTTTTGTCAAAGTGGTCCATCAATTTTAAGTAATTTATTTTTGTCCAATTTAAGCCATTTGATAATCTTAAATTACACTTATATATGTTAAGTGACAGCATGGGTAACTTATATTTTAACTTTTCTACTAAATATAAAATTATGCGTTATATAAAGTTGATAGAATACGATAAAGTTTTAATTTTGAGTTTACTAAGTATTGACCATAATCTTAGTAAAGAGAGAAAGGTTAATGATTCCGAGTTTGTTCTTCGGAGTCACTTTCAATTAATAAGTAGTAATAATAGTTTTTCGAGTATAAATTAAGGTTCATGAATTTTCATGAAACAATGTTTATCATAAAAAGATAATACAAACATATGAATATTCTTAGTAATTATTGTAGAACTTATGAGTATAAATCATATTCTTTAAAAAAAAACATCAAATATTTCTCTCAAAATCTATACAAATGCATGATAAAATGACTTGCCAAAAATATTTAAAAATTTATAGCCAAACAATAGTTACGTAATTTCTTCTCACAAGTCCTACTAAGAATGTTGGTGGGGGTTGTAGACAAATATCCCAAAAAATAAATCAATGTATCTGTAAGCTGATCCATACACGACAATTATAAAAAAAAAAAAAGATACACAAAATCTTTTTTAGTCAATCAGTTAGTTCTTTTACTTTTTAGTCCTCTTATTAAAAAAAAGATGAATATGATTAAAAGTAGTTGGATATGATTAACTGTTGCAAATCTTGAACAATATGTGAGTCTCCATCGTATTAAAATCATGGGAAATTTGCAAATGATAGTGAAATTAAAGAATGAAGAGGTCCCAAATAAATAGCCAAAGATAAAGTCATAGTTGAACAAAAAAGAAGTTAAGCACGTTGAGGATCTTCCTTGTAGCATGGACAGGTCTACTCTTCCACCATAACTACTTTATCCCATTATTCATCAATTTATTATAACTATATTATATAGGACTATTTTTATCATAACTACATTTAAATATTTTGCTTAATATAAAGTGTAGATACCCCCATAAAATATTTGTCACATTTTCTATTACGATTTTACTCTAATTTTATTTGAATTTTATTTTTTTATAAAAGAAAAAGATAAAATATTATCATGGTTTATTCCTTCCTTAGAGGAGAAACTTGAAACTCTATAAATTGAAGACGTCTCTTCTCGTTAGGACTGTTCAAAATCGAATCGAAATCGATAAGTCAAACTAATAAAAAAGTTATTGGTTTATAGTATTGAGTTATTGATTTAGTGGTTTTGATAACGATTTTGATTTTTTTGTCATCGGGTTATCGATTCTTAACGGTTTGAAGTTTTTTCTTAACGGGTTAACCGATAACCCGATAGTAAATTAAATAATTATATTTATATCAATCTGTATATAAAGTCCTCGACTTAGAGTTTGATATCCTACTTTTACACTTGGTTATTCTACAATGTAAAAGTGTTTGTTTTTTTAGCAAGATGTAACTTGTGAACTCAACTGCATGATTTATTTGGTTTGTCACCTTGTTTCTAAGTGATTTTCAATGTTTTTTCTTTTGTGTCAAATTTTAACGGTTAAACTGATAACGATAAAAAAAATCAATAAGCCCATATCTTAATGGTTCTATAACGGTTAGCATCTGTACAAATCGATAACCAATAAGTCAATCCGATAAATTTCAAAATTGAACTGAACCGACTAATACGCAACCCTACTTTCATATCAAGAACACAATAGCATCCACAATGTAGTCATTTAGAGTCTTGCTTATGGGGAGATTTTCTCCTAAACATATTTATGTTTTTCGGTAAGTTTTGGTATGCTTTTATTTGTTGTCTAATTTATTAGCATATAATTTGTAATTATAAATTTTCGCATGACGCATCTAAATCACTTTCGAACCCAACAATTTATTTGTACATACGATTTATTTTTTTTGTCTTAATTTTTGTCAAACTATTCCTTTCTATGAGTTTCTATCTTTTTGTGTAATCAAATTAAAGATGAGGATGTTTATTATTTAAGCAACTCATTCTTATTATAAATTCCTTAAGTTTAATCGCATTAAGTCTATTTATTTTTAAATTTGAATTTTAGTAAATGCCTTTGTGTTAAATTAAATTTTAACAATAACTAAGATACATATATCAATGTGTTATAATCATGGAGAAACAATTTAATCACACAAATATTCCCATCATATTTATTAATTTTCTCTATCATTCAAAATAATTATATTATATCTCACTAGTTTATAATTTTATATCATATTTCAAATCAGATACATCTGAATCACAGTAGATACACATCATATATATATATATATATATGATACTAGATAGCCGAGCAAGTTATGAAAATGACGATCAATATGAAAAGGTGGCAAGCGAGATTAATATAAGTTACACTAAAATCATTAATATATTTATTCAAGAATTTATATAAAAATGACCGTTCATCATTACTCTATCCATTCATAATCAATTACACCCACCATCTACAACTACCATTCACAATTGATACACATATTTTGGAGGATTTTCAGTAACTATACAAATATGAGAATTTTGAATATAAGAGACATGGGATAACAAGATCAAATTAAAGACCTTCTCAAGCAAGGAAACAAAGGAGATTTGGGAATGGGAAATCAATTAACATTTATACAATCCATTGCATATTAGTCTCATACTATCTCAACTAATTATGTGTCAAATTAAACAGGCCTCGAAATTTCAATTATCCACATATATCCTTTGATTATAGGTAAATATTTCTCAACTAACTCTTTCGAACCTAGCTAAGTGTCAACAAAGATAATTGAATTATTGGCATTGCAAGAATTTTACTATTACAAACTCAAATCTAATAGATGAGAGATTAATCCTCAAATTAGCACCAACCAATCTTTCACAACATCAATACACTCCTTTAAGCTAAATCAAAATAGATGGGCAATTCCTAGGATTGATCGCATCCTTTGGAAAACAATTAAAATATGAGATCAATTAGATAATTAGACTCATTTCATATATAAAAAGATATTCAACCAACTACAAAACCATAAGATATTAACAACCCAAATATTATTTATGACTAACACAAAATTCAATAAACAATTAACAATTACAATTTACACCGATAAATATTCATTACAAATCATAGATTTAAAGAAAGGGTAGAAAATAGTCCGAATTGAAACTCTCGATATTCATTTCAGTCGTTGTTTTCTTAATAGGTGTGTTAAGTCCAAATATACTATGTAAAAGTGAACGGAAGAAATATTTACCACTTTTAATATATCAAAAGAATTTTTTTTTCATATTTTACCAATAATGTAACATTAATTACTTATTTCACATATCCTATTACAACACCTATCAATTAATAAGAATAGTATAGTAATATAGTGATGTTAATTATTATTTCTTAATAAGATGTGTTAAGCTCAAATATGATAAAGTAAAAATGAACGAAATTCACTTCCTATCATAAAAGTAAAGTGAAATGATAAATGCTCCCTCGGTTCCTATTTATATATCACTATATTAGATTTCACACTCGTTAAGAAACTATGTAAGTTTACCATTGTATCCTTATTTAGTGATCTCTTGAAGTCAAGTTTTCAATAATGAACTTAAAATTTATCTGATTAATTAAATTGACCAATGAACATGAATTAATTATTTAGTTTTCTGTTTGGTCAAATTTATACTTTTAAGGCTGATAACTCTCAAGAGTGAAATATGAAGAATAATGTTATTTATGTTTTAGTTTTGTGAAATGACAAGTACTTCCTATGTGCAACAATATTTATCCTCAATCGACTTTACACACTTCTTAAGAAGTTATAAATAGAAGAACAATTTTACTATATCACCATCTAAATATAATAAATACAATATTTTTTAAAAATGTAAACTATAATTAATGATAACAATAAATTAGGAACTAAATGTAAAATTATCCATTGATTTCATAAGGTGGACAAGTATTATTGGACATCCCAAAATAGTATAGTGGATAACTATTCCCTTTGTCCCTAATTACTTGTCCACATTTCCTAATTACTTTTCCATTTGACAAATCAAAAATGATAAAAAAAATTTAATCATTATACCATCAATTAATTATTTTGAAAAAGATAAAATTTCTTGAACATTTTAAAATTTTAATTTATCTATTTCATTATTAGGAGTAAAATAATAAATTTATTATATTGATTATTATTTTCTTAATAGATAGTGTTATTTTAAAATAGATAATAAGCATAGCCCACGCGACCTCCTTGATTTTTGAGTCAATTCTATGTTAGTGTCAAGTGAAAATTGGAATTACTTATAAGCTCTAATTTTTAACATTTTGTAGCAAGTATTTGTAGGCCTAAATAAATAAATAAAGTGTATAATGTGTTGGATTAAGCTCTCAAGGCATTGAAATTAGAATTGACTATTCTTAATACACATGCTACATGTGGGAGACTGTGTCTGTTACCCTACAAAACTCAGTCTTTTGTTTTCAAATTTCTAGGTACTTTTTCTATACAAATTTTAATAAATTATTAATAATACAGACCAGTTCCACTATTTCTTTTCCTTTATTTATCACTTCAACAATTAAACTATTACTCTTTCACACCAAATCATGCCTATAATAAAATCTATATATATGCAGAATCCCAAACTCTTTAAGCAGTGAAGCTTCCACTACTGCTACCAAATTTAGCCACCTTTTCTATGATTCCATCTCCCATTCTTCATCCCATTAAATTAAAGTGTTAATTGATACTAATATAACGAATCAGAATTATAGTGGAATGATAATTATTCTTTTATTTTTAATCAGAGATTTCGAATTCAAATCTATTGAGTACAAGATCACCATTATTAAAGAGGTGAGTACAGGATAATACGTGAAAAATAAAAAAATAAAATAATAGTGATGTAATTTAATTATTTTTTTTAAAAAAAGAAGACCAAGATATGATAGGAGGGTGCAAAGTTATCTACTTAATTAACATATCATAGTTTAATTCATTACTCTCCAATGTTGTCTCATGTCATCATGTAATAAAGTCGATTTTAAAATCAAGAAATATTTTATGTATTATGAATAATTAAATTTAGATGTATTAGCGTATTGATCTAAGCTACTAAGGTTTTGTTATATTATATGATTGATTTATTACTTCCAAAAAGTTATACATGTTTAGAGTCGAAAGCTTTATCTATGTATTATTTGCTGAAGTTATAATAGTAATATCGAACTCTCGAATATGTTAAAAAAAAAAAGGAAACCAGAAAGTTATTCAACATATAAGTAAACTAATCCAATTGAGACATTTTTAATGTATTAAGACAAAAGGATTCCCTTTTAACCAGCCAATAGTACTAAAAATAACAATTAGACAAATCTAATAAACGCTGGAAGGCTAATTAATTATGAGGCTTGTCTAAATCCAAGGTAGTTGGCCAGCTAAAATTTCCATCTTAATAACACAAGTGTTTATTGTACTAAAAATGTACGAAAAATACATATCCCACTAATTAATGAGCCTTCCATTTTGTTAAACAAGAAAAGGCTGTCAATTTGTCTAATCAATCATTTGGATAAAATCCAGTATAATCTTTGATTAGTTGGTACTAGTACACTTACTCATCAAATAAGGAACATGTTTACTTAGGGCCCGTTTGGATGGGCTTAATAAAAGCAGCTTTAAAAAAGTATTTTTGAAAGTGCTGAAACTTATTTTTAAAATAAGCAGTTATGTGTTTGGATAAAAGTATTGAAGTTGCTATGCCAAACGGGAAAAATGGAAGAAAGAGATGTTAGGGTTATGTGGGTAATTTGGATATTGTATAAAAATATTAAGGGCAAAAAGATAAAAATGTGGTCAACTTAAAACAGCTTATAAGCTTAAAAAAAAAAAAGCACCCCTACCCCAGCTTTTAACTTTTGGCTTAAAATAAGTTTTTTTTTAACTTAAAATAAGTTATTTTGAGTATTGCCAAACAGCTAAATAAGTCAAAAATCAGCTTTTAAGTCAGTTTGACCAGCTTTTAAGCAGAGCCAAACAGGCTCTTATTGGCATGGCACCCTTTTAATAGATGTTGTTTACTTACAATTTAATGCACTATGAAAAGCAAATTTCCAATAATTATTTACAAGACTGAATCATGATTTTTACTTAGAAAAGATATGAAATATTCCAAATTTGAAAAAAATTCTTTCGATCAGAATGATATTTTACGTATATTATTTTACCTTTTTGAATATTTTACTATTTTAACTTTACTAAATTTTAACTAAAAAATGGAATAAAAAATATGAACTTATTTTAAAATAAAAAAGATATTATAATTTATTTTTTTAATTTCTGACCAAATTCTAACGAAATTTTCTAGTCTTTCTTTTAGCATTACCCTAAAAATTTAAATATTGATTTAAAGCACTAAATAAATGCATTGCACTATAAATTTTAGATGGGGTGTCGTTTGACTTCTCTTTGACAAAGGTGAATCTACCACGGCTAAGAGCATTGCATGTACAAAAAAATATTTTAGACAATTGTATTTTCTACATATAAAAAATATAGTTATGATAAATTAACCTTTATAATAAATATCAATCAATAATATGAACATCATTACTTGAACTTCAAACATTTGTATGTGTAACTTGAAGAGAATTTTACATTAGCGAGATAGTCAATGAACATAATGGAACAATAACAATCAGGATTTGTATGAAAGAAAGATAAAATCCCCAGTTTTATGGATTATTTAGAAATGTATCTATTTCGTAAAAGAACTATTGATATCGAAATAATATCATTAATTATAGTAATTAGGATCCTATTTCAAAATATTTAGGAAATTATTCCCAACTTAAAAAACTATATAGTAGCAAAAAAAGTTGCAATATGTTGAAAGATGATAGGGCCCATTTATGAACCTTGGTCAAGTCTTTTTCCCCAAACAATTAAGTGCAAGAATGTGGACACTACAACTATAGTTACTATTATTATTATTATTATTAAAGCTTCCAAAGTATACATTAAATTACATTCAATAAGAACAAATGTTCTGCTCATAATTTCGAGACAAGCACTAAGCTAATCAAACAACAAAGTTTGTTATTTTAATTACCATTTATCGTGTCTTATATACCGACCATAATTAATAAACTAAAGGCAAAATATCTGTACTTCATTAATTTTTTTTATCTTTTCTGAAAGATCATTTAAAATCGTAGGTATAAATAAGATTATGAAAAAAATAATACCAAACGAATTTAACTTTTGTATATATATCCAAGTTATTCAACTTTGCCAAATTTATTAGAAAAATTCTAGCTTCAATTTATGCCAAGCACGTTCTACAACAATGGCCCATCTACCATTTTTATAATATGAAGAAAAAAAAAACTATATTGTACAAGTCACTATAGTATTCAATATGCTTCAACAAATTTTGTTATAGGATAATGAAATCAATAATTTGTTAAAAGAATTACTCGTTTTATATTTGCACCAAATTATAATACATTTTCGATACAAAATAATATATATAGTTATATATATTTAACTATCGAAATATTTTAATCAACTGATTAGTATGTTTCGATATCTCTATGAGATCTGCATATCGGACTGGTTAAATTATAAATAATAAAACAAGAAATGGCAATTATAATATGGTACGAATAGAATATAGTTATCATAAAAGGATAAGCTTACCACGAATATGCTAACAAGTCAGCAAAATGGAAATTCTTTGTAAATTGCTATATAGTACCTTGAGTTAGAACGCTACAACTCTATAAGTTTTGCGTCATATTTTTTTCTGGTATTGCGTGTTTAGTATTTATTTAGGTTTTGCTTGGTATTTACGTTACGTTATATAAATTTTTCATAGCTAAGGAAGACTAGTATGAGGAAACTACTTGAATTGACTTTGGTTGAGTGATAAAAAGTATATATCAAAAGACAAATGTAACGCATTCATTGGTTTGATTTCGATGTGATTATCAATTTTTTAATGTATAAAAATTTCCCCTTTTCCGTTTCTTTTCAGGCTTGCCAAATTTATAAATAAGTCGTTAACTATAACTAGATTCAATTCATAATCAAAGGCACTATATTTGAGATGGAATTGTAATGATCATACGTCTATATTTTCCGAAAGTAGTTGATTACTTATAGCTTTTATCTTGATATCAAAGAATAGTAGATGGACTTTCAAATTTTAAAAAATGAGGTGATCGCGAGCTTTAACTTAATTGTTACAAAATTGAAGAATATTATTTAAATCATGTTAATTTGAAATGCAATAACAATTACTCCATATATCTTTTATTTGTTTTTCATTCAAGTTATTTTAATAGTGGAGGACAAATGAGAATATCATTGTCTTCCTTTACTTTCCAATTTAATTCTTATATAGCCTTTATTTCCTAAAAATCAATCACGATGTCTGTCCATATCGTTGCATTTATGAATTTTACTTTCTTTCAATTAATAACTACTCACAACCTTCCAACTTGAGATTTTGATCATTCATATAACTTCTCAATCTCCCTTGCCCCCACCAAGTGTCAGAAGCTAGGAGCGCATAGGGTTCATTTGATTCCCATCGTAGGAAACTTACACAATATATATCGTCGAAATATTTCTCTAGTATCCATAATCGAATGTTGAATCTCCTTCAGTTCTTCACCTTTTATTGAAAATCATGATCCTACGACTGCTTTATTGGAAGGACAATAAATTGAACAACAATCCACATAATATCTATATTTATATATATATATATATGATTCATGATGGAGATGGACATTCTTGTCTTACAAAAGAAATCGACAATTAGTCACTCATCTAGTTGATGAATTTATGCAATAACGTCTGATCCCTCATTTATGTGATGCTCAAAATGATTTTTATGTCTTTACATTATATTGGTAATCACTAGTGTTCGTGTTTGATACTAATGTAATTAAATTGCAGCATGTTGGTCAAGTATCTAAAAAGTCAAAAGGTGATAAATTTATATATTTTTACTATTTTAGTGTTTATTTTAGAGAGTTGAGGCGTTTGATCAAGTTTTTAGGGGTACAAACTATCACTCTCTCAAAAAAAAGAAAAGAATTTTATCGAACTTGTCATTGTAAGTTGGTGGAATTATTTCTCTATATAATAATATTAACGACGAGACCTCAACCTACTAGCTAGCTAATTTAATTGGAATCAAATGAATAAACTAGTCAATAAGTTAAATCAATCACACATAATGTACTATGCCACATTGGTCCACTATGTACTCCAGATTTTCCGTCAGACACAATAAGATCGACGAGAAATACTGGTCAATGATCAGAGGCAAATATAAAGCGGGTTCTGTGAGTTTAACTGAACCATTACGTTCAACTCAAACAGTGTACACACATGAACAAAAAAAGCTCGAAATATATATACATATAATGAGATCACATTTATATTGTACCTACAAACACGATAAATTTGTCGATGTAAATGATGTTAGTAAACAAGATTAAGTGCACAAACTTGGCAGTAGTACTGGCTTTGTCAATCAGAAATCAAAAGACTCTCATTCCCAACTAAAGCAACACGTTACTCTAAAGAAACTGCAGATTATATGGAAGTTTTCATCTGACTGGTGTTTGCTGTAAAAGGCAAAAAGTCAGAAGAGTACTTACTGAGTGTTTGGCTAAATTTGTGTAAGCTCTTGCATCAGAATTCATCCCAACGTGTGACTTAAATTCACCACCAGTGTCACTAGCAACTTTAACTACATCTCCAAAAATAACAAAATATTTTTTTAAAAAAAGAGAATCTTGTACTACACTATATTTGGGTAAATATGTGGACCTGGTATCGCGATTCCAGAATTGGCGTCATGCTCAAAGTTTGATCACTACTTGGCACATGTGTTTGTATCTGTCCATTGCACTAGTGAATGCACATCCAAGAGTGATGTGATGACTTCCCTATCAATGAAAACAAAGAGAAAGATTACAAATGGTGCCAAGAATATTACATCAACTTGTAAACTCGCAATCGTGTCAGGATGTGCTATTCTTTTTTACTTGACCAGGTAGTGCTAGTACCATAAGGTAAATCTTGTATGTAGTTCTTTACATTTTATAGCCTAGTCAAAATAGCTCACAAGGAAAGAATAATATCAAAGATTAAAAGCGACAGGAAGAAGTGCAATCTCTCAAAATGTATTGACCAATCAAAGTTATTATAAGGTTTTTACTTAAGTTTTAATGAGTAAATAATCAAATAGATACAGCTTAACTCCTAACTCAAAACACAATTTGTTCACTGCAGCACATTTGAGAGAGTTGCAAAAGAGTTCAAGCGTTTATTAGGTGAGAAAAACATTGTACTTTCTCAAATTGCATTGAAATTGACATAGCCATGACCTAAACCAGCATGAAAGCAGAACGAAGTAAAATGAAATACTATAAGACACTTCTTTTGATCTGAGGATCTACTAGAAACAACTTCTCTACCCCACAAAGGTCTTCAAGGTCCGCATAGATCCTACTCTCCCCAAACCTCACGCATAGATCCTACTCTCCCCAAACTCCACTTGTGGAATTTACACTACGTGTATCATTATTGTTGAATCAAATACTATAGTAATGCATTTAATTGCACTATAAGGACCACAGTTGTAGTTCAATTGTACTGCTTCACATGCAGTCACATGGCATGGAAAATATTATGTTAGCCTTCTGGGCTCATAAAATGTAAATATGCAGCCAACCAAAAGAAATTTTAAAACACAGATCACCATGTATGAACAGAAAATTTGTAATTCTGGGCAACTCTAAATGAGTTAGAACCACAATAAAACCCCGACTTAGCAACCAAAACATATCTGTCAGTGCTCCAAGCATTCTGTTTCTCCTGCCCCTAGCATTGATATTTAATGTAAAGCAATTGGAAAACTATTCATGAAAAAGTAAGGGCACTCTTAATAAGCAAACATATTGTAAAAATGCATAAACAGGACAATTGTGTGAAGAACAATTCAAACAGGGAAAGTTGACAGGCATAGACAAAAACATTGTCCGCTCTAATTGTGACCAAAAATTCTGCTAAGTCGTGCTCTCCGCAGCAGAGGAAAAATAAATTCCCGCAGCATAGAGATGTAACTCCCTTTAATCTCTGCACATAACTATGGTCTGTTGTTTCTGAAAAGGATATCTCAGATCTGCTATGCCTTAGAGAACACGACCCTAAATTAAGAACGTCTGAAGAATAATACTTTGAATGGGAATAAAGAGGTGCAAAGAGAAGAGGTGAATATTAAAGAATGCAGTTGTCTGAGGATCCATGAGACAAGCATAGGACAGGACAGATTACCATGATAGTACCGTCCCTCTCTAAATTAATACTGATGTATACCTCAAAGGAGAAAAATAGTTAAGAGGACGGCTTTGATGATTTAGTCATATAAGATTATACAGGCATCTGCAATTGAAAAGTTGGAGTGATAGGCAAGACACTTACCCTTTAGAGGAGACAAAGGCATATAAACTTGATCTTTTTGAAAAATAAAACAAAAAAGGTAATAGATGCACAGCAAGAACAAAGTTCAACTCTAATTGGGAAGCTAAACAAATCATATTACGGTTTCTATCTCTCAGCCTCGCTGATATATCACAAAACCCAAAGCAGAAATACTGTAAGATATAGTATTTGATTTTGACACGATTCATTCTTCTGAGGAAAACGAGTTAGTTAACAGAAAGAGACATATAGGAACAGAGGCTGCTCCTTGGCTAGCTTGTTGAACGACAACAGCCGTTACTTTCAGGATTTCTTGTATGCAGCAATTATCTGGCCCATCTGCTCACGGTTACAGGTCGAGACAAAGTAAAATCCCTATCTATGTTGGTTGCAAAAAATGAAGAGATCAGAGAATTGTATAGCTCAGTGACACCAATGTGAAATGCCGTCCCAAGCAGAACTTGTATTCTCAAGAGCAAGCAAAATAGAAGTGATAGGTTCGCATTAAGACCAACTTAATCCTTAAGAAGGCTTAGTCTAATATCAGAAAAAATTCTCATCAGAAGCACATGACAGAAAAGAGCACTTTCAGAGATGTAGAAAACCATTAATACCACTAGAAATACTGCTTAGATGGAATAATTGCATGTTTCTTGCATAATATGACTTGAATGACATTAATACTTGGGACAACGGAAAAAATTATTTGAAAAGCGTTACCAAAAGTTTAACACTCTCTTTCCCTGGAACAGATTATTATCTACTGTAGAGATTACATATCAGTAAAAAAAGTATAGATCAGAGAAGAACAAAACACTTGAGGAGATGTTCATTCTAGAACATGTCAAATAACATATAACATAGGTGATATGACTAAGCTTATTAGATTTCACCAAGAAGAGTGAACAGAGAGCACTTCCAGTACATATAAGTCCACTGCTTTATCACCTGGAAGTGTTGAAGTAATGCTTAGTCAAAAGTCAATCAGTACCCGCAAGAAAAAGAAGATTTGGATAGTACCTAATTTTACAAAAGGTGAATGCAGAACATCAGCCTATTCAAAGAGAAGAAAAATGCAAATTAGGAAACAAAGTTGACCAAAAAGACAATTATGAGAATTGAGACACTTATTAAGGATACAGAAACAGAATAATGCTCACCAGCAGGTTGGCAGCAAAACTCATCGACATGTTTGATGTCACCAAAACCCATGGAAAATGCCACCATTATGTAGTTTTCCGATAGCATCACCAATCAGTTCATGTGCGACCGTTTCTTCAATAATCTCAAGTGAACCAAACCAAGGAATATATTTTCACGAGGGACCTTCAACATACTCAAAGGTGAGATGCGTAGCAGCGTCAATAGCATAAAGCACTAGAGTATTGCTTTGTCATGCACCTGGCCTCCAACTCTGTTATTCAAAATTGTTAGCAGCACAACTTTGAGGTATGAAGAGACTAAAGAATACAACTGATATTATTTACACCAACCCATTTAAGTCTTCACGAGTAAGCTCTGATTCCACAGTTAGATGCCTGTATTTCTTTGTAAACATTTGACCTCTTACCACAAAGTTGACATGAAAACTCTCAGCTATCTACGGAGTAAAAATCCAAAATATTAGATAAATCCCAATGTGAAATAACATCAGCGAAGAGACTAGCATATTATGGTTTGTGATCTTTACAGTGTAAAGACATGAAGGAAAAGAAACTTGCCGCACAGAGATAGGAGAGAGATATTATAAAAACATGAAAGTTCTTTATCAAAAGAAAAAAACATTTGCATGGAAGTTGAATGGCACATGAACTTTGGATAACTTACAGCCTCAGCTCCGTGCTTGACTAAAACCAAGGATCCATCATTTCTGTCTGCCTTGATTTCCATCATATGAGATCTCCAGATAACTACTGCAACAAATATATACCTGGCAAGGTGTCACTCATGGGTAACCAAATTAGTTTTAATAAAGTAATATTCTTCCGTAAAATAAGCAGTACACCAAAAAATAAAAAACTTACATAAAAATATGATTCTTTGTAAGAGAAACCCCATCTTCTATACAACCAAGGACCTTAAGGGTGCACGAAAGAGTAACTACAGACAAGAGGCTACTCCTCAAATATATAAAATCATTGTCAACTCTTTCAAATTGTTCTCTTCTTTCTCTATTTTATATACTTACAGGAAGGCTAGAAGGGGAAACATCCCATGCCGGTGCCTTCTTCTAAAGTTCCAACTGTATATAAGCAAATAAGCACACATTCCAAGGAACACCTGGGGACCCAATCCTATAAGTTCAAAAAATCCGACTCTTCGCTTTCTACTAGTTTCTAGCAGTATGATTTAACTGAGAACAAACTAACTCTTCTCATACTCCATCTTCACGAGTTCGGTAGTATGCGATGAGTTCTTGTAAAGTAGTTTCATCAAGTTTGGAAATCATACATCTCCTGTACATGTAGACTCCTCTTAAACCTCAAGTCACATTGACCTCACCATCTTGTATAATCAGGATCTATCGTACTGTCATCTCTACTAGCTCAAAACACTATATATGTTATAGCATGCAAGTCTCTGTGCATCCTCCTAGCACCACTTGTGAACCTAAAAAACTAATCAAGCATTCGATTTACTCTGAATAAATGTAGTCATTAAAATCTTCTCATGCCTTCATGATCATCCTCCATAATTCGTACTCCGATGGAAGTGTGATATTTCCAATAATCCATCTTTCATTCACACTTTTCCACTATCAGGTTCCTCCAAAAAGTCTGTTCCTTCTTCCAAATCTCCATAATAGTTTCCCAAGCATGACTATGTCAAACAGTCTAATGTCTTCCACCAAAATCCTTCAGTAAACCTCATTCTTCTTTGTTTCCTAGAGTTTAAATCCGAGTTGTAATGAAAAACGCACAATTTAGTTACCTCTAAAAAGTATTAACTGAGAAGAGAGAAAAAAAGATGAAAAAAGAAACAGAAATACTTACAAAGAACCTACAATAATTGGATTTCCTCTTCTATATTTTGTTCTTTACACCAAAAACCTAAGGATGTAATTATATTCCATTTAATCTTTTGTATTGAGCATTCTTTTCCTTCAAAAATCCTTTGATTCTTTTCCTTCCAGATATTCCACCAGACACAAGCAGGTAGTGTCCTCCAACACTTCTTTTGACTCTTGTTGCCTCCCTCCCCCCCCCCCCCCC
>NC_028645.1:74912601-74919039 GCF_001406875.1 Solanum pennellii
CCCCCCCCCCCCCCCTTCTAATCCAACAACTCAATAAATCTGTTGTGTGTTTTAGCATACACCAGTTTAGGCTAGCTAAATTGAAGAATAAAGCCTATACTTGTATTGTTACTTTGCAATGCAAAAATAAGTGTTTGTTGGTTTCCAATGCTTCTTTGCATAGTAAGCATCTAGATGCTACGTTGATGCCCCAGCTCCAATGTCTTTTCTTGCCCCACCCATCTCGCTCTTTCATCAAAACTAACCCTTTTAAACTTGTCCTATGTCAGCTAATAATTCGATGACTCTATTTTCCTTTCCATCTCTCCCAAACTTAAAGTATTTTTCTTTATTTATTCTTTCAATCTCCTCTATCCTTCGGTGATTGCCAAACTTTTTGGTGCCAAGGTCTAAACAGTTTTTTACGTAGTTTGTTTGTTTCTTATATATATATATATATATATATATATATATATATAGTTTCTTGCTTTTGTTATCTATCCATCTATCTATATGTTATTTAGGTGATTGCACTATTTGGTTGATGTTACTGTTCCTTGTATGTATGTTCTACAATACATTTCCATTAGTTGTCATGTTTCTTCACAATCGTTTTTCCTTTAAATTACTTCTTTGTTTTGCTACACTTGAGGAGCTGAGAGTCTTTTAGAAAGAGCCTCTCTACCTCTATGAGATAGGATAAGGTTCACGTACACTCTATCCTTCCAAGATCCCACATTGTGGGATTTCACCGGGTATGTTGTTGTTTAGTTTGGTGCACCACCTTGGTCCCCTTCGTGAACATTTAATCTAATCCTAAGCCTTTTGGGATGATACCAGAAGTACCGGATGGATGTAATCCTTTATTGATACTGGAAAAATGACTAGTGTAATTGGCTCTTCCTTTCTAGACTTATTTGAGAATTTTGACCACCCACCCACCCTATCTCCTTTAGATGGGAAATTGCCAAAGTTGTTTTTCCTGCCATCTGCTTCATTGGATATATGATGGCAGAAAGAAAGAGCCCTTTACCCTCCCACTCCAATTATGAGTCTAGGCTTAAGTTCAAACCAATTGGTTTTAGATTCATCACTTTCTAACCCATTTTTGGCTTTGAAAATGGAGTTTCCAACATCTTGATCACCTACTCAATGACATTGGTTTGATCCCGTTGAAATTAGGTCATAGGACTAACTTACACCCCAAAAGCTAGCTCAAAGGGAGGAGGATTGCACAAGCCTTATAAGGAGTTCACCCATCTCATTAACCACCGGTATGGGACGTTTGTCATTCTTTAACATTCCACCTCACGCCCAGTGCTTAGCATCTAGTGCGTGGGCAATTTTGATTTTGGGGGTCCCAACATCGGGTGAGACGGACCCTGCTTTGATACCATGTTAAAATTAGGTCTTAGGCCTAACTCACACCCAAAAGCTAGATCAAGGGGAGGAGGATTGCCCAAGCCTTATAAGGAGTCCACCATCTCATTAACCACAAATATGAGACTTTTGTCATTCTTTAACATATCCGATATTTATAATTAGAACATATAATTCAGTAAACTGATTCCAATTTGTTCTCCTACCAAGTTCACTTAAGAGCATTTACCACCTTATTTGTTTGCTTCTTTCCATCATATTGAATTGCCGGCTGAGCAACCCCTCCTCCTTGGTTATTTCTGACTGCATCACTATTTTTCTGCCCGATCTTTTTTGTTAAGTGTCGCACATAAGTTGAAGGACAAGTGGTGCACTTATGAGGTCTTAGATAATTCTTGCCTCATGACCAAGCTTTTGGGATTGAATTAGGCCCAAACATAGGACCCCTTATGTTATATTGTGAACTCCTGATGTTTTTCATATCAGTGTGTATAGGTGTGTTAAGTATCTCACATGAGTAATGTTTTCTGTTTATAAGGTACTCAAGAATCTTCACCTTCTAAGCTATTTTTGGAGCTGAATTAGATGCAAGAACCATTTTCTGAAACATTTTCCACTTCATAATAGGCTTTTCATGTCCCTCTTTTGCCTCTCTTACCTCGTCCTCATTTCCCCAATCATGTCCTCCTTTCCCAAGTTTCAGGGATAAATTTTGGTGTTAATCTCACATTGAAACTCATGTCACCCCTCTCTGGTGCAATAGATACTGGCACTCTTTTTTCTCTTCTTTCACAGACAACCTAACTCTAGCTAAACCCGGTAAGTTAAAATCCAATTTTAACAAAAAAGTTTCAAGGATAAATTTCAGAGTGTTTCCCGAAACTCATGTCGCCCCTCTCCACTGTTATAGACACTGGCACCCTTCTCCTCTTCTTTTTAAGGACAGCCTAACTCTAGCAAAACTCGGTTAGTTACAATCCACATTAATGAAAATTCATACACTTCCCCCTCCTTTTTGAGCAATTTATTACATCATCGATAAGTCAGTACGCTGGAGATGTTACCACCATTGCCCCCTCGCTACTTCATTTTTTTCTACAGCATGTTCTCTCAGACCACCTTCCAACCCTCACCGTACATGCAATGCTTTCAAATCCTTTCACATTGAAGGCGCTACTTACTGGATGATCCCACACTAATACAAACCTCCCAGTCAAACATGTCTTAACTCTGGAACTCCTTCCTCCTCAATGTGGTCCCCAGATAACCTGAATCTAGGAACATCACAGTCTCCACTTTCCACATTTCCTAATCATGATCCAAGCTGGCCCGGCCAAAATTTCCTTGAAGGGATGATTATTAATGTTGAAAGGAGTCTCCCTCTAAAAGCCATTCTCATACAATAAGTAGGTCAATTAAGGAACTGTTCTATCTTCATTAAACCAAAGTGGTTATTAAGAAAACTATTGAGAAAAGGAAACGAACCAGTTTTGTCAAAGACGAAAATCACTCCAGGTCTATAGGGGCTTTAAGCGCAATTGAAGTGTCAGTTTTAGTTAAATGTGCAACGAAGAAAAAATAGAGAAGTATATGCAATCCAAGAAAAAAGTAACAACTTTATTCATAATCATTTCCTACATCATCAATATATTTTTCTTGTCAACGTCATTATAGTTTAGTACCACTCTTACAAGATAGAACTTGTGGTCAATGAGTCACAAACCTTCGCGCCTTGCATACACTGGAACGCAGCCAAAGTGAAGCCAAGTACTTAGCCTGAGCTTCAAGACTAAGTCTGTCCCAAATGAGCCTTTGACAACACTGAAATGAACACGACTAGAAATTTTTCATCCATCAACCACCTCCGGCAACATCAATACATAAGAGATGAGTGAGAGTTCTATAAAATATTAGGCATTATACCCACATTTCAACAAAGAAAATCCACTAATCACTGAAAATACGGAACTTGGTTTAAACAAGTCTTGTTTATTATATAAAAGCCAACTTTTTGAAGTTGGGCTGAGTCAATCAAAATCACCAATTTTCACTCTATTGATATATGCATGATTTTGGGTCAGAAATGATGGAAGAGGGTAACTCCAATCAACTAAAATGTAAAGCAAGATTGATTACAAATGTCAAATCCCTATAAACATCAAGAACGAAATGAACCAAAAAATAAAAACCAGAAACGTTAATGCAATTTGTGAGTTGTAATGGAATCAAAAATACCTTACGGGCACCACAGCAAACCGCAATTAGTGAAGAAAAAGAGCCACAAAATCAACTTTTACTTGTTTCAGAACAAGAAGAAAAAAATTATATGGAGCCAAGAAACTCGCATCAACGACATCTGAATTCTGAACAATTAAATTAATCTGCATTTATCATAAAAGTTAACGCTAACAAATGTATAACATACTCTTAATATCATTGTTATCAATTATTTCATAATGTATTATATTGAATTGTATTATAATGTATTGTCTTGTATTGTATGGTACATACAATGTTTTGTCTAGACCGTATTATTTGTTGTTGTTTAGTAACATTTTAATAGTTTGATTTGATTGTATCATACTATATTGTAATTTATAAATTTACTAAAATATTCTTAATTATTCTAGGGTAAGAGGTTGAACTAGATTTAAATAATTTAAATAAAGAGTGTGTTTGGTATGAAGGAAAATTTTCTCATGTTTGGTTGAGATAAAAGTTTTGGAAAATGTTTTTCAAATCAACTCATTTTCCTCAAAATTAAGGAATATAACTTCCCTTCAAAAATTAAGGAAAACATTTTCCAAAACTCTCCTACAATTTCAATTACATTTTTTTTTTAAAAAGATCAATTTTAAGAAAATATTTTCAATTTTAAAATTATTTTCTACTCTAATAAAAATAAAAGATGTGTCTCAAAAACATTTTTCATTCATAAATCAAACACTAAAATCATTTCCGGAAAATATTTTCTACTCACCAACCAAACATGAGAAAATAAGTCCAAAATCTACTTGTTTTCCAGGAAAACATTTGCTAGAAAAACATTTTCCTTCATACCAAACACACACAAAGGGTAAAATAGTATTTTGAAATATTAGGTAAAGATATAATTGGAAAAAAAATAAGTAACAATGGGAACACACCAAATCGGTTATTCCATAAAAGAGGGGTTTTTATTGTTATGTAACAACGAAATTTAACAATACAATACAATACATTTTAAATGACAATCAAAACAAACATTGTATGTATAGTAACGATACAATACAACATAATACAATGAGTAACAATAATTCAAACATAGTGTTAATTACTTCCTCTATCCACTTTTATTTGTTATTTTCAAAAATTAATTTGACTAATATTTAAAATTAAATTAAAATATATTAATTTGATATTTTAACCAAAAAATTAGATATTTAAAAATTATACAAAAAATATTATAAATTTCAATTTTGTGCACATCAATATGATGCAAAATATATCATAAAATATTGATCAAAATTTATATGATTTGGCTCTAAAAAAATTATGACAATTAAAAGTGGACGAAGGTAGTAAAAAAGTTCCCTTTTATAATATAAGTTATATCATAACTATTTAAAAAGAATTGGAGGACTCATTTAACTCTTAAAAAAATTATGGTAGAGAAATACATAAAAAATTATGAGTAAATTTTATTTATTTATTTATTTGGTTTATAAGAAAATGAGAAAATCTTAGGAATAGCAAATATAATAATCATATTAGTATTTTTACAGTTATAGATTTGTTAATTGTGTTCTACTGCTCTATAGCTATAGTTTTGTATGCTATTGAGCCTTTGCTTTGTATAATGGGAAAAGGGTCTGATATACCCCTCAACTTTGTCATTTAGAGCTGATATACCCCTTGTTATGAAAGTGGCTCATATATACCCCTACTTGTAAACAAATGGCTCACATATACCCTTTTCCTCTAACGGAAATGAAAAAAAAAATAATTTTAATCTAAATTTTTATTTTTTTTTTCTAAAAAATATAATATATGAGTAAATTTAATCCTCATCAAACATATGTTTTTTGACTTTTTTTATTTTAATAACTAATTTATAATTATTATTTTGATAATCAAATTTATTCATGTTTCACTAATATTCTTGTAAAACTTTTTGTAGATGACCAAATTTTTTCCTTGAATACGAAATTAAATTACAATATACATAAAAAAAATAGTTTAATTTTTTTCTTTAAACTAAGGAATGTAAGAAAAAAACAAAATAAGAATAAGAAACTCAAATAATTATAATGAAAGAAGTCAAAAAATAATTTATGTATGAAAAAAATTAAAATATACCTTGAACTTTGATAAAAGAATCATATATACCCCTAAATAATTTTTCAAAAAAAAATTAGAAGTAATAAATATAAATTTAAAACTTATTTTTTAACTTTCGTTAAATGAAGGGTATATGTGAGCCATTTTGTAACGGCAGGGGTATATGTGAGCCGTTTGTATAACGGTAAGGGCATATATGAGCCACTTTTATAACGAGGGGTATATCAGCTCCAAATGACAAAGTTGAGGGGTATATCAGACCCTTTTCCCTTGTATAATTTGTGAAATAAGTTAAATTTGTACACAATTTTTTTTAAAATGAGCTAATTTCTCATAACTCACACATATTAAGGATTTTTGTTTCCTCAACATGAACTGCATTGCAATTTGGTTTATCAAATAAGCTTGAGCAATACAAACATTAGACATCAATTTGATTTTCGAGTAAACAACAACTGCAATATGTATTTAATATAGAAAATTGCTCTGATTTGACTTTTTTCTGAACGAAATTGATGTATTTTAATAACAGATAGTATTAAATAAATAGTATAAAATAATATTAGTATTTACTGTGTACTAATCCTAGTCCTATTAGGATTAGTACTCCTTAATCCTAGTCCTATTAGGATTAGTACTCCTTCCTATATCTCCTATATATATCTCCCATGTATTCCCTTAACACTTTAATACAATCAATATTCCTTCATGGTATCAAGAGCCAGAAAACCTAGATCTTCTTTTCTCTAGTTTTTTTTT